>NC_045426.1:635730525-635890525 GCF_902635505.1 Sarcophilus harrisii | reverse complement strand
GAGATCAGAATAAATGACTTCTGAGGTTCCTTCTTCCCCTGAGATGTTAAAATCTGAGCATCTTCTTTGACAATGGATTACTAAAAGAGGAAAGTAGATAGTACCTCTTTGTGACCAGAGCCATTGACAAGAAGAATCATTTCACAGTCAAAAGAATAGAATAAAGCTGGACATCAGTAGAGATATTCTAAATATACCAAATAGGCATAATCAGGCAAGCTTGAGTGAACAAAATTGGAATTTCCCTATTAATGACTAAAGGAAATTAAGACATATTGGTATAAAAGGCATATTGTACTCAAATCAAGATAACTAGTGGTACAGGAGATAGACTACTAGGCAATAAATCAAGCCCTCAGTTCAAAGCCACACCAAGATATTTATTAACTGTATTATCCTGGGCAAGGTATTTTAACCTCTGTTTACCTCAGTTTCCTCAAATTAAAAAAGTGATAATAACAATAACACCTTTACCTTATATTAGTGGTTTGAAGGCATAATGAGATATTTGTAAAAAGCTCTTAGTAGTTGGTAGACAATATACACATACAGATGCTAATTCCCTCTGTTCCTCTCAAATAGTTAATAGTTATCCAAAATACTTATTGATGACTTCTATAGCTAAATATGCACATGCTTCCTCTTTAAAAATTGCTATAACATTTCCAGTAATCAAAGTAGAGTTCATTGACCTATAGTTTAAAAAATCTAGACAATCCCGTTCGGTTTTATGTTTTTGGTTGATTTTGTTTCTAATTAAGATATTGATCTGTGTCCAATTTATGGATCTTTTTTAATTTATCCATGATTTTTCACTATCCCCAAAAAGGGCTGATCAGCAATCATAGTTGCCATTATTTTCAGCACCTGAATGTGTAGTTCATCTGGGTTAGATGAATTCATTTGAGTTGGCAAGGTAGTCTTTTTTTTTTATCTTCTTCTCACTTATATTGAGTTCCATCTTCCCTTTTAAATTTTTGTGCTGTTCCTTCATGTCCTATGATTATTTTTCTCTCTGTATACCATAATGAAACTGAATTTAGGATATCTGTCTTTTCTTCATTATCCATCATCCTCATCTTATACACTCTAAAAACTTATCTTCTCTTTGATTCTTTTCATACTTCAAAACTGAACTAAGCTAAACTAAAATGCTTATTGTCCTTACTATTTATCAACAGTTTGACCTCCCTCAGGACTTTAATGCTTCTGAAACTATTTAGTCAAACTGTGCTGTCATTTTTAATTCATTTTCAATTACTGGCCTTTCTTTGGATCATATATACTTGTCTTTTTTTAAAAAATGAAGTTTGTAATACATTGTTGGTGGAGTTGCGAATTGACCCAAACATTCTGGAGACTAATTTGGAATTATACTGAAAGGACTATCAAACTATGCATACCCTTTGATCCAGCAGTATCTCTACTGGTTCTGTATCCCAAAGACATTATTAAAAAGGGGAAAGGACCCATAGATGCAAAAATGTTTGTAGCAGCCCTTCTTGTAGGGGCAAGAAATTAGAAACTGAATGGATGCCCATCATTTGGTGAATGACTGAATAAGTTATGGTATATGAATGTTATAGAATATTATTGTTCTATAATAAATGATCAAAAGGGTGGTTTCAGAGAGGCCTGGAGAGATTTACATGAACTGATGCTAAGTAAAATGAGTATAACCAAGAGAACATTGTATATAGCAACAAGAAGATTATGTGATCAATTCTGACAGATGTGGCTCTTCAACAATGAGGTGATTCAGGCCAATTCCAATAGACTTGTGATGGAGAGAACCATCTGCATCCAGATACAGGATTGTAGAGACTGAATGTGGATCACAAGATGGTATTTTCACCTTTTGTTGCTGTTGTTGTCGTGTCCTTGATTTTTTTCTTTTTCATTTTTCCCCTTTTAATCTGATTTTTGTTGGGCAGCATGATAAATGTGGAAATATATTTAAAAGAATCACACATGTTATTGGATTGCTTGCTAAATAGGGGAGGGGAGGTGTGGAGGGAGGGAGCAAAATTTGAAACACAAGGTTTTGCAAGGGTGAATGTTGAAAATTTTCTTTGCATGTAGTTTGAAAAACAAAAAGCCATTATTACAAAAAAATTAAATTAAATTCATCATTTAAATTCCTCTGCAATTATAATAGTTCCTTCAGACAGCTCTCTTTTATCTTCCCCACCTGAATCTTTGTTTTAAGGATTTCAATCTTGAATTCTATGAATTCCTCTCAGACTGATTTCCTTATTGAACATATAAACCATGAGAAACTATCCATTCTTTTTCCTGTTTCTTTTAAATTCACTTTTCCAAAAAGTGAGTACATACTTGGAATGTACTCCAAGTACATTTTCTTCTCATTCTCTAAGATGATTGCAATATTTTTAAGGAAAAAGGATTTTTGTTTTTGTCTTTGTACCTCTTTGTATCAACTTCTAGAAACTACTACATAGCACATGTAGGTGCTTAATATATTTTTGAGAATATCTTTCTATTATTAAGCATTTATATGTTCCAAACAACATGCTGAGCACTGGGGATATAAATAAAAGCAAGCAAGACATCTTACATTTCAATTAAATGATTCTGGAGTTGGGGGAGGTTGATTATTTTACACACAATTTTAAAAATAAAATTGTCAGCAAATAAATTCAAAAACATCATTTGCTGTATTTTTTTTTTGCTGAATCCAACAGTTAGCATCTTAATAAATTTGCAGTCTTTTTGTTGAATTAAACTTTTTTTTTCCAAATTACTTAACTATTAACTTCTTCTGCCCAGGTGTTCTATGATATAATAATATAACAAAATATATCTTATAATACCTTTGGTACTCACCTCACATGTGAGGCCCATAGGAAGGCTATTCTCACTTCAAGGCATTCTACAAAGACATAATTTAATGGAAAGAACACTGACACTAAAATCAGATGACCTAGTTTTAAATCTCACCTATGTCAACTAGCAAAAAACAAACAAACAAAAAAAACTAGAAATGTTCATCTCACCCTGGAAAATCTAATTCTTTAGGATCCTTCTCTCTTCATTGGTTATTTTTGTTGCGCTACCATTTTAGTAAGTACTCCTGATGTGCTTCATCTCATTTTCATCAGGACTTTGTGAGCATACTTCCTTTTTACCAACTCCATTGCTTCCATGAGAAACCAAAACTCTAGGATCTTTTCATTGGTGACGTCCTCCCTAGGACCACTACTTTAAGAAAAAAGACAATCAAGCTTCATTATAATCCTTTCTAGATCTTCTATGGACTCTCCTTCCTCAGCTTCTCCATAGCCTTTAACTGAAAAACTCCTCAGTCTAGCCACTGACTTTCCAGTCCTAAATGTACTGTTTCCCTCCATTAGAATGTAATTCCTTGGGGGTAGGAACATGGTCCATGATAACTCCTTAATAAATGTTCTATTTATCCATCTTACAAGCTAATTATTAATTCTAATTTTTTTAAAAAAGTTTTTTAAATAGCAAATTATGAGACAAAGTAAATTTTTCAGGGCATACATACAGCACACTTTACCACATCGCTGCAATAAAATTTTACAAGGTACATATACAGAAAATATATGTGACTAGAGAAGATATATGGAGTATGTGGGGGTATATATATATATATATATATATATATATATACACACACACAAATATATATATATGTGTGTATATGTGTATATTTCTTCTTAGATATTAAATAAATTTTTTTGGTTCTCTTTACGTGTCTCTTCTTTTGTTGCACCTGTTACTTTCTGTGGTAGCTCATTTGGAAGATAAATGTAAGAAGTTTTCTCTCTCCCTCTCCATTTTCTCTTTAAAGCCCTCTTGATCAGATTCACACAATTGCATTTTTGTTGGCCTGAGTTAACACACTCCATCCTCAGCCAAGAAGACATCATTTCTGTACTTTAAGCTGTGTTCTAGAAAACCAAATCCTATTCTCAGTCATGATCTTTTCCGTCAGCTATTTATTCACTTCCCAGAATCAGTTTTTCTCTTCTAAAACCCCTACCTTCAACCAGCAGCAATGATGAAAATATCACCTGTATCCCTAAGATTTCAGTTGAGTTTTTTGTTTGTTTGTTTTAGTTTGCTTTTGTGTTTTGGATTTAGTTGGTTTCATTTGATTTGTCTTTATGTGTGTCTGTATGTGTGTTCTTATTTTTACTTTGACCAAGAGTAGAAAACATTGTTTATTTGCATGTCTTCCCCAATACTTCACAATACTTCCCATTTATTCTTAGACTTCTCCTGGTACCCATTTGTCACTACATCAATCATTAGGGAATATGGTGGATCAGAAAGTGAATAGTCCCAAAAGTCCTAAATTTTGAGGAAAAAAGAAAAAAAAAACTGAGAATGGATGATAGAACTATCCCTCAGTGGATGGGGTTGTAATGAACAAGAAAAATCAACAAATGCTAAACTTTCATTTTGTTTCTATTTTCTTTATTGAGGAGCATTACTCTGAGCTAGAAAGGGCAGAATAAAATAGTTAATTGGAATATGCCATCCAAGAGTGGTAAGGGAATATCAAAAGAATTCAGGTTTCTATGAATTTAAGTCACCAAACTATGAAAGACAAAAGAATTAGCAGACATGACTGCTGAACCATTGTGAGTGATCTTAGAAATCTAGGGAAGAATCAGATAAATTTTACAGATCCAGAAAGAGGTTAAAATTATAGTATTTTTAAAGAAGGATGAAGGTAGAATCAGTAAATTGTGATAAGTAATAAGTTCAATTTCTGGAAATATTCTATGATGTATTATTAAATGGATACTTTGTGAACATTTAAAAAGGGAAGTGGAGATTACAAAGAATCAGCAGGAATGAAGAAAAAATCTTCTGGAAATTTCTTTTTTTATACTGGATTTTTATTTTTCAAAATGCATGCAAAGATAGTTTTCAACAGTCCCCCTTGCAAATCCTTGTGTTCCATATTTTTCTTCTTCCTTTCCCTCTTCTCCTCTCTCCTAGACAGCAAGTAATCCAATATAGGTTAAACACATGCAACTTCTAAACATAATTACACATTTATCATGCTACACAAGACAAATCAAATCAAAAAGGGAAAAACAGAGAGAGAGAGAGAGAGAGAGAGAGAGAGAGAGAGAGAGAAAAACAAGCAAACAAACAACAAAAAAGGTGAAAACTATGGTATGATTCACATTCAGTCCCATAATCCTTTCTCTGGTTACAGATGACTCTCTCCATCACAAGTCTATTGGAATGGGTCTGAATCATCTCATTGTTTTAAAGACCCAAGTCCATCATAGTTGCTCATCACATAATTTTGTTGCTATGTACAATGTTCTACTCACTTCACTTAGCATCAGTTCATGTAAATCTCCCCAGGCCTTCCTGAAATCATCTTAAATGACCGTTTTTTTTAATATGCTATTAAATTCATATACCATAACTTATTCAGTCATTCCCCAACTGATGGGTATCCACTCAGTTTCCAGTTCCTTGCCAATACAAAAAGGACTAATACAAACATTTTTGCACATGTGGGTCCTTTTCCTTTTTTATGATGTTTTTAGGATATTTACCTAGTAGATCTTGGAACAAATGACATGCACAGTGTAATAGTCCCTTGGGAATAGTTCCAAATTGTTCTTCAGGATGATTGCATCAGTTCACAACTCCACCAACAATGTACTAATGTCCAGATTTTCCCATATCCCTTATTCTGAAGATTTGTTACAGAAATATCTAAGAGGCACAGTTTATAGAACCATAAAAGTTAAATCAAGAAAACCTAGGTTCAATTTAACTTCAGGTACTTAATAATTATGACTCTGTCTTCCTCATTTGTAAAGTTAAGGTAATAATAGTACATACTTCTTAACATTGTGAGGATCAAATAATATTTGTAAACATATTTAAAAATATTTGTTATTATTGTTATTATTCTGATGCAATTTTTTCCTATGGTATTTCAATTATGATATAATGCTGCTTTCTTTCAAGGAATAATTTGTGAATATTTAGAAGGGAAAGCAACCCAATTAAAAGAGTCGCCATAGTTGCATGAAGAGAAGGTCTGACCATTATTTTCCATTTTTTAAAATATAAGATCTGATAGACCAATGGAATGCAGTTGAGAATATCAGTCATTCATCAAGCATTTATTAAGTACCTATCTGTGCCAGCCATTATACTAAGCACAATATATTTGAATCTCAACAACATTTAACAGTCTTACATATTGTTGTAGACAAGATGGAAGAATACAATCTAGGGGAAAAAAGGTAAAGTTCTCTGATTTCAGAACTGGATGAATAACCAAATACATAGACTAGTCATTAATTGATTAATGCCAATTGTAGGACTCTTTGCAGTTCAGTAACCCAGGGATCTGTAATTGACCCTGGGTCTTTTAACATGTTTATAAATTGTTTAGACAGAAATATAAATGACATGCATATTAGTTTTACAAATAAGAGAAAGCCAGAACTAGCTAATCCCACAGGTATAAGAACCTTTTTGTAAGTGGAAAAATAATTCATTCCTTCTTCCTTCCACAGAGTAGAAGTAAGCGTATTGGGTATGTATGTGTGTGTGTCCATTCCAGTATCAGCAAGAGAGTGAGCCAGTCCAGGCTGGTGAGAGCATTATATGCAACTATTCCCAAAACCTTACTTTAATAATATCCTAGCCCTATGCCATTCTTTGAATTGGATCAGGCTTCACTCACTTAATATGAAAAGGAAGAAATGGATACCAGAGATTACATATCTGAATGGAATGTGAGAAAGACAGGAGAACCAGGATTGTGAGAAGAAAAAACTCATTGGCCCTTTCACACACCATCTCCCCCAATCCAGTTATAGTTCCGGTTTACACATGGGATGAAAGAATTGGAAGCCAAAAAATTTTGGACAAGGTAGAATAGTTGGCCTAATCTACTGAGGTGGAGTTTTTATAGGGAAAGCATAAAGTTCTACAATTACATAAAAAATCAGCTGCTCATGTACAGGATGAGGGAAGCTTTCCTTAATGATAAACCTGGTAGAAAACATCTGAATATTTTAGACCACTGAGTGGTTCAAATGATTTTTAAAAATAAGGCAACTTAGGGCAGCTAGGTGACTCAGTGGATAAAGCACCAGCTCTGAAGTCAGGAAGACCTGAGTTCAAGTCTGTTCTCAGACACTTAATAATTCCTAGTTGTATGACCCTCAACAAGTCACTTAATTCCAATTGCCTCAAGAAGTAAGTAATAAGTAAATAAATAAATAGATAAGGCAACTAAGTCCAAAATTGGAATTGGATTCCATTAATGGACTCAAAAGTAACTAGCTAAAATGAGGGGGGTGATCATCCCATTGTCTCCTCAGACTTTACCTGGAATGTTTTGTTCTGTTGGGGAGGAATCCTCAATTCAGGAAGCACCTTGACAAGCTTAAATACTTCCAAGGAAAGGTGACAAGTATAGCAAATAGGGAACTAGATCATATGAGAGTCTTTTGAATAAAATTTAATCTGGAAAGGAGAATATGGGGAGAGGATGTTCATTTATTTTTTCACCAGCATTTTGAAGAACTGCCCTTTGAAAATTATTTTAGACTTTTCCTGCTTGTATTCAGGAACAGTAAATGGGTAGAAATTGCAGAGTTTTATTTCAGCTCCATAAAAAGAATAAGGTAATCATGAGATCTATCATGATGGAGAATGGACTGTGTCAGAAGGTGGGATCCCCTACATGAGATGATTTAAAGCTAAAATCTGATGGCTATAGGTTGGCAATGTCAAAGACAGGTTCTTGTTCAGATTAGATTATATGCTCTGAAGTTTTTTGCCTGAGGTTCTGGGATCTCTGAGAGTACCTGTTGACCAAAGCCCATATCTCCTACTTATTACCTTCATGAACTTGAGGTAGCCCCTTCCCTCACCTGTAATCAGATTGCACTAAAGGATTCTTAAGTCTTCCATGAACTCCAGCCTCTCAGCACCCCTCCCTCTGGAGTTTCCTAGGTTCTATTCCTAGTTTATGAATCATCTCTTTAACATTTTCATCATATCATTAGCATGCTGTTTCTCCTCCCTTCTGAGCCTGTTTCAGAGTGTGATACCCATTGGATAAGAACACTCTGGCTTAATCTCTACTCCACTCTTTCGGCTGGCCTTGGAGTAGGAAGAGAGTTTGATCACCCACTAAATGTGATCTGTGGGAGCCCCTTGTGTTACCCGGCACAGATGAAATAGCTGTACCAGGGAGGGAGCTAGGACCTAGGAGGAAAGAGCCTAGTATATTATCCACTTACCCCACAGGGGAAAAAAAAAAACTTTGCCCTGTCCTAATCACAGGAAAAATAGAGCCTCCAGAACTCATTTTAATAATGAGCAAGGAATATCAACTAAAGTTAATGTCAGGTCACGGCTGTGCTATTTTAGAGGGAGTGAGGGAGAGATGGTAGGCGGATTAGAGACCGGCAGCCAGAATATATGAATTTGCAATCATCTGTTTAGGGCACTTAAGTAGGGCAGAGCCACAGCAACACTTCCCAGTGACAAAGAATTGCCGGATCTCAGGGTTGGATTATTTAGTCAAGCCCACTGCTCGCTGTGGGAATCCTCTCTGTGGAATTCCTAAGGAAGGGGTCATTAAATCTGCAATATTATGTAAAGGGGGAGGAGGGAAGGGACACTAGTCAGGATGTAAGTTCAAATCCCCACTGTGCTGCTTAGCACATTTGTGCTTTATGAAAAACAATGACCCTCTCTGTAACTCAATTTCCTCATCTACAAAATGAGACTTAGACTAGATGGTTTTAAGGTGCCTTCCAATAATCTGGATTCTTGATTCCCTTTGAAGCTGAATAAATGATCTAAAAAAGATGATCGTTCCTTCCACCCAAAAAAGTCTGGGTAGGCCATAGTGGGACAGTTTGGATCATTAGAAATTCCATTCTTAGAGTTAGGCAGAATCTGCTTCTCTGGGACTCCCCTTGGGGATACTAATTCTGCTTCTCAGACATGTTTACCAAGAATAAACCACCTTCCTCTGTTCTATGACTTCAGGTATATGAAAGCAACAATCTTATCTCCCTCAGAGGCACGTAGGTGGTTCAGTGGGCTAAGCATTGGATCTAGAATCAGCAAACGATTCCAAATTTGAACTCAGATATTAGCTGTGTGACCCTGAGCAAATTATTTCATCACTCTCTGCTTCAGTTTTCTCAATTGTAAAATGGGGCTAATAATAGTCCCTGCCTACCAGGATTGTTTTGAAAATCAAGTGAGCTAATTGGAAAAATGCCTAGAATATTGTAGATATTTAATATTTATTTTTCCCCTTATCTTTTCTTCTCGGGACTATAAAGCCCTAGATACTTCAGCCTATCCTTGTATGGCACAGGTTACAATTGTATCCTCATATTAGTTATACTATACATAGTAAGCACTTGAAGAATTTCTATATTTTATAAATGACATGCTCCAGATTTTTGATATTCCTTTAAAAATGTAGTACCAGCATCCTGCCATCTGGGGGAGGGGGTGGGAGGGGGTAAGAGGTGCAAAATTGGAACAAGAAGTTTGGCAATTGTTAATACTGTAAAGTTACCCATACATATAACCTGTAAATAAAAGGCTATTAAATAAAAAAAAATGTAGTACCAGGAATTCATCACAGATATCCGAGATTTGACCAAAGCAGAACACAGAAGGACTATCCTCATCTAGAAGGAACATGGCATATTATGTAGGATGCTAGACATGAATTTGAATCTTGTTTCAAGATTGTGTGGTTTTGAACAGAATCACTGAGCCTCAGTATTCACATCTGTAAAATAGAAGTGACAAAAACCATTAATATCTACTTTACAAGGATCAAATGGCATAAGATATGTAAGATTCTTGTAAACCTCAAAGCACCACATAAATAAATATTATATAATATAAAAATATAAGTATATAATATATATAAATTATATCATAAATATAAATAAATAGATACATAAATAAAAATAAATCAACAAATCAATAAAAACAATTATTGTTATTACTATATTATATCCCCAGTCTGAATCTTGACCCACATCACAAATTGAGCCTTCATTTTGGTCCCAGACTGTCTTGATCCCAGCTTTGCCCTGAGCTCTGACCCTGGTCACAGGATAGTGGTCATTAAATGTGATGAGAAATGTATAAATTAGCTACATGAAGGATTATGGTGGTGGTGATGGTGATGATGATGATGATGGTGATAAAATGGCATCTCCCTCTCAGACACACATTCATTCATCAATACCTATTTGTTTAGCATCTACTATGAGTGAAACTCTGTGCTAGCTTTGCTATGAATATAAATACAAGGACCTGAGGAAGAAAAAAATTATTATCAAATTACTAGTGAGCCAGGCAGTCCCAGTTGGCTGGCCTGGGATTACGAGAGCCGAATGAACTGCCTGTGGGGACCTAGGTAGAGAAGGGGACACACTAGGCCCTGAAATGGAGCTGACATTCACTGAGCAAAGGACGCAAGCAAATCAGAGCTGCTGACTTGCTATTTATCTTCCTGGCAGGTGGATGAGTGGATATGAAACCTATGCCTGGGGGACCCTGCGCCACATGATGCAATGGGATAAACTGACCCACTTCTGGCCTCAAGACCACTCTGTTCTTCTTCTACCACCTGGCAACCATCTCTAGAGACCCCTCCTTCCTCGCTTTAAACACACAACACACACATACACACAAACAAACACACATTCTTTCTTAACCCAGAGAGAATAATAACAGCAACAAAAATACACTTTTAAACTTTATAAAGCACTTTCCTTCCAACAATCCTGAGAAGTTGGTAGTACTAAATAGTATGTTCTCAGTTTTATAAGATGAGAAAATTGAGTTTGAATGGTACAAGATGGTGGAAATACCACTATATTGGAATCTTGGTTCTTAGACAAGCTAATTCTTCTCTTTTGGCCTCAATTTTCTCCTCTGTAAAATAAGAAGGGTTGGATTAGATCCAATAGAGCATTGGATTTTGAGTTATGAATACCTAGGTAGCTAACACATAAGAGTAACTATATGACTTTGGGCCAGTTTCCTATCTGGGAAATAAGGGTATTAGACTCCAAGACCTTTCAGGTACTTTTTTAGCTCTAAGTCTTTATTAGAGATGGTCTATATTGTGGAGATTGTTTCCAATTCCCAAATGACTTGTTATCAGGAGATATTTAGTGATTTACCCAAGAACCCACATCTAGTAAAATGTCAGAATTAGGATTCAAGATCGGGTCTCCTGACTGCGAATCCATAATTCTTTTTCTTATACTATGTGATCTTTTTTAATGATAAAAATAAGAACATTTAAGATTTTACATTTTCTTCCCAGATCAGGGTTTCTTTTTAGATCTTCTCTTGCAGAACCTGGAACCTCTTCCTCCCGAACAACTAACTATCCTCTGCAGCTTTTTCAACTTGTATATTCCCAGGTAAGGTCTTTCCTCTTTTCCCATTAGTGAGTTCTTCCTAGTTACCTTCATTCCCTTCCTGGTCTTGGACCAGAATTTTGGGACCTCAAAACCATGCCTCCTTTGATTTAAGTACTTTCATCCCTAGCCCCACCTTTTATCCCTACTCCCATCCCCAAATTTCAGCTCCCTTTTGTGTGTTACCTTCTTCTATTTGAATGTAAGATCCTTGAGAACAGGGCTTATCTCCAGCACTTAGCAAGTGCCTGACATATATATAGTAAATATTTAACAAATGCTTATTTCTTTCCCTTCTTAATTCCTGCTCTTCATATAAATACAAAGTTTTTAAAAAGTCCTTTCATATCTATAGTCTCATTCTATCCCAACAACACTCCTGGGAAAATTCAGTCCATTATATTTAATAGCAGAGAAAACTAAGGTGCAGAAAGGGCATCAAAGCCACATTATAAATCAGTGAGGAAGTTTGTACTAGAAATGAATATTTTTAGGTATAGTAGGTTGGCTGTGTATTATGGTAAGTGTTATGCTAGAAGCCAGAGACCTGAATCTATTGCTAGATTCCCCTGGCATAGCATTCTTATGAGTAAAGGTCTTTGAAAACTGGGGAATAATATAGAAAGGGAAATCATTACTACTTTTGTACTCTGTCCTTCAGTTTCCTCTTATGTAAAATGAAATTGGATTGGATCATAAATCAGAGAACGGCAATGGTAGAACCAAAGTCACATAAAGAGTGTCAGAGTCAAAGGTTGGCTCCAAGTCCACTAACCTCAAACCCAAAGTTCTGTTTCTAATTCATAGGAGCAGAGATCTATTATTGACAGAAGGGAAATCTAGCTGATCCAACCCCCTTCTTTTATGTAAAGAAATGAGATCTAGTTCATTTGATTATAAAAGGAAATTAGAATATATCATATATTTTTACACAGAGAGAAGAATGAGGCTATAAAGATTACTTAGTCCAACCCTCTCATTTTTACAGATGAGGAAATTGAGACACAGAAAGTTCAATGATTTGCCCAAAGCCACATGTATAGTGTATGGCTGAGCCATTATTCATACATAGGTTCTCAAATCTCTAATTCCCATCCTCTTCTTCTGCCTCCTAATGATTTCTAAGAATGCTTTTCTAATTTTTAAAATAAGAATCCATAGACATTAGCATAATTGAGTCTATGGGATGCCCAGACCAATTATTGAAATGAGTTTTGAAGGCAACAAGGACATTCCATTTCTGACACTTACTGCCTCTGTGATCTGAGGCACACCATTTAACATCTCTATATCTCATTTCCTTACCTATAAAAGAATGTTTTTTTTTTTAATTTTTTTTCTTATTTAAGTGCATAGTTTAGTTACATTATCACAAGTAGGTATTGATGGTTTAACAGGACCTTGTTCCTATTACATTTATGAGAAAAATATGTTCTACATTCAAGATATCCAACTTATAAACAAATTTTGGGGACTTCCTCCATTACCCACTAAGGATGTAAAAAAATATTGATGTTTAAAGTGTTAAGAAAACATACAAGACCACCTTATTTAATGTATTATCCTGCTAATATTCTCTGAACATGAATCTTTTTTTTTATTATAATAAGACAGAACCCAAGCCTGGGTAACTTTTTACAGCATTATCCCTTGCACTCACTTCTGTTCCGATTTTTTTCCCCTCTTTCCCTCCACCCCCTCCCCTAGATGGCAAACAGTCCTATACATGTTTAATATGTCACAGTGTATCCTAGATACAATATATGTGTGCAGAACCAAACAGTTCTCTTGTTGCACAGGGAGAATTGGATTCAGAAGGTAAAAATAACCCAGGAAGAAAAACAAAATGCAAACAGTTTACATTCATTTCCCAGTGTTCTTTCTTTGGGTGTAGATGCTTCTGTCCATCATTGATCAATTGAAACTGAGTTAGATCTTCTCTTTGTCAAAGAAATCCACTTCCATCAGAATACATCCTCATAGAGTATCGTTGTTGAGGTATATAATGATCTCCTGGTTCTCCTCATTTCACTTAGCATCAGTTCATGTAAGTCTCTCCAGGCCTCTCTGTATTCATCCTGCTGGTCATTTCTTACAGAACAATAATATTCCATAACATGCATATACCACAGTTTGCCCAACCATTCTCCAATTGATGGGCATCCATTCATTTTCCAGTTTCTAGCCACTACAAACAGGGCTGCCACAAACATTTTGGCACATGCAGGTCCCTTTCCCTTCTTAGAAGAGTAGAGATACTACTCTTTGGGGTATAAGCCCAGTAATAGCACTGCTGGATCAAAGGGTATGCACAGTTTGATAACTTTTGGGGCATAATTCCAGATTGCTCTCCAGAATGGTTGGATTCTTTCACAACTCCATCAACAAAGCATCAGTGTCCCAGTTTTCCCGCATCCCCTCCAACATTTATCATTATTTTTTCCTGTCATCTTAGCCAATTTGACAGGTGTGTAGTAGTATCTGAGTTGTCTTAATCTGCATTTCTCTGATCAATAGTGATTTGGAACACTCTTTCATAGGAGTGGTAATAGTTTCAATTTCATCATCTAAAAATTGTCTGTTCATATCCTTTGACCTTTTATCAATTGGAGAATGGCTTGATTTCTTATAAATTAGAGTCAATTCTCTATATATTTTGGAAATGAGGCATTTATCAGAACCTTTAATTGTGAAGATGTTTTCCCAGTTTGTTGCTTCCCTTCTAATCTTGTTTGCATTAGTTTTGTTTGTACAAAGGCTTTTTAGTTTGATGCAATCAAAATTTTCTATTTTGTGATAAATAATGGTCTCTAGTTCATCTTTGGTCACAAATTTCTTCCTCCTCCACAAGTCTGAGAGATAAACTATTCTATATTCCTCTAATTTATTTATAATCTCATTCTTTATGCCTAAATCATGGACTCATTTTGATCTTATCTTGATATATATGGTGTTAAGTGTGGGTCTATGCAAAAGAATGGGTTTGAATTAACTGGGTTTCCTTCTGGCAATAGATCTCTCCTCCTATGAGTTAAAGAGAGAGCCTTGGATTTGAGATTAGTGTACTTGGAGCCAAGCTCTGACTCTGATATGTGATTTTAGATCCACTTTTTCCACTCTCTGACACTGTTTTCCCATATGTCAAATGGGGTATTCTTGTTCTCCTGACCTCACAGGTTAGTAGAAGAAAAGTCTTTAGCAAGCTCCAAAGATTGGAGAAACAGGAATCACTGTTACCACTCCACTCTGAGCAAGCACTGCTTCAAACCCAAGAGAGAAGTACATGCTTTCCGGGGAGTCATAAAGGTCATTTAAAATCTCATCAGTTAGTACTTTCTGTTCCTTTGATTCTAAGAAAGGATTATTTGGTTTGAGAAGGCGGTGGGGAAAGCAAAAAGAAGAATGAATCAAAACTCGGTAATAGGAATAGTTGGAAAGTCCAGCAATCTCCTTGTTGTCAAGCGTTTTCCTGAGGTCTTTGAGAGGCAGTAAAAAGCAGTGGAGATAATGCTGGGCTTGAAATAAGGAAGACCCATCTTTCTAGTTCAAATTGGTTTCAGACATTCACTAACTTATGACACTGGGAAAGTCACTTCACACAGTTTTCCTCAGTTTCCTCATCTGTAAAATGAGCTGAAGAAGAAAATGGCAAATCACCCCAGTACCTTTGCAAAGAAAACCCCAAAGGGAGTCATAAAGCTTCAGACAAAATTGAAATGATTCAATGACAAGCATCTCTTATTCAGCAGAGATCACTGGCAATTCAGCTGAATCGGGATTATCTTTTATATATATATATATATATTTTTTTTGATGGAAAGGTCAGCGGTATGAGGAGGAAGACCAGATCTTTAATTTGATAGGCTGAAGGAATTTTCCATTGAGAATGTTCCTATTACAAATGTAAACGAGTACCGGCTCTGAAACTTCTTGTCTTCCAGAGTGACTTTCTGAAACCAAGACTACTTCTTACACCTTGTACTTCATCTGTCTCATCTGTTTCTTTTCACTCTAAAATGAGGAATAGAAGTGAATCAACTTGTGAAGTAATGGACTTGAATAATCTAAGATTTGGAGAACATTTCAAACATTTTTTTAAACTCCAACTACGGGGCAGCCCGTAGTGCTAAAAGATTTACAAATATTATTTCATTTTATCCTTAGAACAACTATAAGAAGTGGGTACTATTATCGTCCCCATTTTAGAGTTGAGGCAGACAACATTTGAGTGATTTTCTCAGGTCACACAGTTAGTAAGCATCTGTGGTTGATTTCTTTTCTAGTATTATACCACTTTACCACCCAATAGTCCTTCATAGAATTGTGTCCCATTGTGTATGACCCTATGTGGGGTTTTCTTGGCAAAGATACTGGAGTGATTTGCCATTTCCTTCTCTACCTCATTTTACAGATTAGGAAACTGAGCTAACCAGGATGAATTGACTTGCTTGATGTCACAGAGCTAGTATCTAAGAAAGTATCAAATATAAACTGAGGAAGATGTCTTCCTAATTACAGACCCAATACTGTATTCACTGTACTATCTTGCTGTCCCTCTTTATAGAATAGATTCTAGAATTTTTTTTTTAATTTGGAGGAACTTTGGTATATAGAATATAGAATGTTGGAGTTGCAAAGGACTTTAGAATATCCTGTAAAACAACAGTGTCCAACTCAAATAGAAACTTTACATAAAGATCCCTGTTGGCTACATATTAACTTAGAAAAACCATATGTCAATATTATCTATGTTCTACTTTATTATTTTATTTTGTTAAATATTCTTAGTTTCTTGTTAATCAGGTCAGAGAAGTAATGAGTATTTAACACTTTTGCTATATAGTATATAATGTTATAGCCAAAAGGTACCTAAAAATGCATAATATAGAATATAAGTGCTGTAAGGGACCTTATTCATTCATTCAATAGGCATTTATTCATTACTCATTGATTCAATAAACATTTTAAACTCTTCTATCTTTGCTAAGAAAACTCCAAATTCAGTCAGAAGAGCCAAACACAACTGAAATAAATGAACAACAACAAAATGTCCTAAGCATTATGCTAAGTATTTAGAACATGGAATGTAGAATGTCAGAGATGAAGAAGGCCTTAGTCCAACCATTTCATCATGTAGCTAGTAATGTAGCTAGATTTCCCACAATGGTAGAAGAACTTATGGTTTACAAAGATTTTAAACTGTAAATAGCACAATCAATGGCTACAACATGCCAGTTAAGGGGATGAAGAAGACATTACTATTCCCCCTTTTTTTTTTCGAGAAAAAAGGAAAGGAAATTGAGACCCACATATGAGAAGTGACTTGTCCTAGATCACTAGGTAGTGAGCAAAGGGACCAGGACTAGAGTTAAGTCCTCTGATACCTAGATCTAGACAAAAGTCATTGTATCACAGTTCCTTTCCCCTCACCAGCCCTATCACTCTTCCAGGTTTCCTTGGGATATACAGCCAGAGCTCAGTTGTGCTCCTATCAGGTGGGCTAGGGAAAAATATGTTGTTTGTAATCATTCTCATGAGAGTTCATGATTTTTCTATTTGATCTCCACAACTAGACAGAAATGATAATAATGCTACTTACCATTTGTGCAGAGCTTTTAACCCTATAGCATGCACACTCACTGCTGCAAATTACCCAGCCTAAAAAATCTGCAGTCTCTCTCTTTTTTCCCCCTTTAAGATACTTTGTTGTTGTTATTTGTTGAATAAAATTTTGGCTTAAAGAAGACCAATGACATCAGGAGGAGGAGGAGGATGTCTTAAATTATAAGTGGATTTAAGTGAGGCAAGGCTGTGCAAAAGCTTCAGACTCATTCTCTCCTCCAAAGTCATTAGAGTATAATGACAAGACTTAAGTTGGGACAATGGCAATGGGACCAGATGCAGTGGAAGACCTTGATCTTTCTAAGCTAAGGTCTTTCTCAGGTTTAAATTTATCTGAGGCAATACTCATTCAATGAATAAGGGCTGAACAAGAACTGATACAAAAGATGTCCTAGTTTGTCATCAAAAGATAACAGTCTGGGACTAAAAGATCCTTACAATTCCTGGCCAGAACAGAAAATACTTGCTATTTATATTTAGTATATCAAAACTAAATAATGAGGCACAAAGGCTTGGGCTCAGCTCAAGTGCCATCATCTCCAAGATTTGATTACTCCAAACCACAGAGATCTCCCCCTTCTATAGTACAAAGAGCAGTGCACATGGGATCAGGATTCAATACCATTGGGTTCCATACATTTCCATGTCGCTTATTAGCTTGTGATTCTCCTCAAAATGTTTTCCTCACCATGTCCACAATGAGGACAGAAATTTTCCACCTCAGTCTGATGTAAAATGGTGGCAATAATTCTCATATTATATAGTATACATAGTTGTAAGGAATTTAAAAAACTAGAGAAGCTGAAATTATAATAGCACTACTAATGTCCTCCTCTTATCCCCTTCCACCAACATCGACTTGTGCATATACATTAGTGCAGTATCCTGATGAATAAATTCTTCCAATGTAAATCAACAACTATTTTGTAACTTACAGAGAAAGGACATGACTTGTTTTGGGTATAGTTCAAAAGTGGGCTTAATTCTTGTTTTACTGACACCTAGGTCAACTCTTTGTACATTATGTTAAGATTATTTGTTTGTCCTTTGTCATATGTGGACTTAAGGACATAGGTCAGTACTATGGAGAGAGCAAAAGATGTGGACCTGGATTTCATTTATTTTTATGACAGCTTTTTATTTACAAGATATATGTATAGGTAATTTTTCAGCATTGACAGTTGCAAATCCTTTTGTTCCAACTTTTTTCCCTCCTTCCCCCCATCCTTTCCCCCAGATGGCAGGTTGACCAGTACATGTTAAATATGTTAAAGTATAAGTTAAATACAATATATGTTCACATGTCCATACAGTTATTTTGCTGTACAAAAAAATTGGACTTTGAAATAGTGTACAATTAGCCTATGAAGGAAATCAAAAATGCAGGTGGACAAAAATAGAGGGATTGGGAATTCCACATAATGGTTTATAGTCATCTCCCAGAGTTTTTTCCCTGGGTGTAGCTAGTTCAGTTCATTACTGCTGTATTGGAAATGGTTCGGTTCAACTCATTGTTGAAGATGGCCAGATCCATCAGAATTAATCATCATATAGTATTGTTGTTGGTGTATATAATGATCTTCTGTGGATCTGGATTTCAATCCCACATCAGAAATTTGTTATAGCTATACCTTATAAGGAACAATCATTTCTCCTTTTCTGAGTCTCCGTTTCTTCCTCTGTAAAATGAGGGAACTAATTTCTCCTCTGCTAGCAAAAGAGGGAATGAGAGAATGTTGGTTGTGATAGCACTGAGCAAGTTTCTTGTAAATTTCAAAATAAAAATCTAAAAAAGAGAGCGCTAGACTAGATGGTCTCTAAGGTTCTTTTCACTGTTAATTTTATGATCTTGATCCTCATTTCTGTTTGTCTCCAAAATAAATCAATCTTTTTAAAGGAAAGAAACAAGTTAGGCACCCTACTATGTGTCAAATACTTTACAAATATTATCTCACTTGATCTTTACAACAACTCTGGGAGGTAGCTATTACTAGGATCTCCATTTTACAGTTGAGAAAACTAAAGCAACCAGATTAAATAAATTACTCAGGATCACAGAGTTCATAAGTACTTGGGATCATATTTGAACTCAGGTCTTCCTGACTCCAAATCTAGCATCCTATTCACTGTGTCTTTCTTGGTTGCCAAGGTGATCTTTATGCATCTGTCTCCCCCACAGTATCAACATACAGGAATCTTCAAGTAAAGGAAGGAAATACTTAATAAATAATTATACTTTAGGTGTGTATTACATATGGACAAAAGCATCTTCATTCATTATCTCATTGGATCTCTATAGATTAAAACAGTGGTATTATTTCTGTTTTATAAATGAGAATACTAGAGCTTGGATAAGGCATGAATCCATGACTCTTTTCCCCAGTGTTAAGCTCCTTAAAAGCAATTACTGTATCATGGGAATCATAAGTTTAGAACTGAAAGGGACATCAGAATGTGCTAGTCCCAATTCCTCCTGTCTGAGACATTTTTGTATTCTTTACAGAATTGAGACTAGGGTCCTCCCATTGCAGGGGCTTTAATAAGTATTTGTTGAATTAGAAGCATAATGTAACTCTTGGTGATAACCAACCTACAAATTAGTAGGCCTTGAACAGAGAGATTTTGGAAACCTAGAATACAAGGGACCTTAAAATACAGACCATTAGAATAGGAAGTGACCTTCGGTCATAGAATATCTCAGCTGACAGGGACAGAAAAGGTCATTTAGCCCAATATCCACCCTATTTTCAAATTTTGCAAATAGGGAAACTGAGGCCAAAGATGAGACATATTCCAGATCATCCAAACCAGCAGAGATAAGCTCAGAAACCACATCTCCTGGGTTCCAGCCCAGGACTTTCCCCCCATGTTGTCAGCTAGGATGTCTAAAGGGGATCTTCTCTGACTGAGATTTGTAGCCCACAGGCACACCCTAATTTGATCTTATTGCCTTTCCCTAGATTGCATAGTTGGGCCCCCAAAAAACCCTTCAAGTGAACTGGGAACAGTGCAAAATTTTCAAGCTGTCAGAGAATTCTTTGTCTGCCTCTTCCTCTCCCTTTTTTTCAAAAGCAAAAGACTTCTTGTTTGGAATCTTTCCGCTGCAGATGTGTGAGGACTTTTGCAATACCAATTTATGGAATCTAGCGTCTTCTATTGACTTAAAGAAACAACAGCAGAGTTTGCAGATCAGAAGTTCCATTTTTCAACATCAGTCAGTGAGAAATGGGGTTTGAGCACCCCCTATATGTGGCACTAGACCTGGAAGGGGAGTAAGAGGCAGGAGGAGGCTCTGACAGCCCTTGCCTTCGGGATTCTTGCAGGAAGAGGAAACATGTCCCCAGGTCTAAGGAGAGACTGGCCCACAGAAAGCCCCTTGACAAGGGCCAAGGTAACCCCTGCTTTCATGGAGCAACCAGAGGTGAAGATGGGTTAGAATATTAACTATCAGAAATTCAGAGTTGGTCTTGTCTATTATCTTCATTTTATGTAGGATATCAGATGCTCTTGACCAAAGTCACAAAGCCCTCCTCCTGTGATTGCCCTCCTGGACCAGAGCTACCTTTGGACAATAGCAGAGGAAGAGCTAAAAACTAGAAGCAGGACTCTGGTCTGAGATTCAGGAGCCCTGGCTAGGAAATTCATGGGCTTTGAAGAGTTAACATCACTTTACAATTATGAGTGGATCATCACTGTGAATTATTAACAATGGGCATTTATTAATAATATTGCATTATTTATTCATGCTTATTGATGAATGAAGCAGTGAGACAGACTAGAAGAATCAGGGAAGGATGCCTTCCTGGAGGAGGCAAGGCTTCTTGGGACTTAGAATCAGGCTTTGTGGGTCCAAGGCAAACAGAGGAAATCATCAGAATGGATTCTAAAAATAGAATGCAGTATAAACTGCAAGTGCCAGCCTGGTGGCACAGAATATGTGGGGGCCCAGGAAGGTTTCCAGGAGAAGGTGGAACTTGAGACCAGCATTAAAAGATGAGGAGTGTTTGGTTGGGGGAGAATAGGAGGGACCTTCCAGGCGGGGGTGGGGGGTGGGGGTGGGAGGGAAGCCTGAAAAAATGGAGGTGGTGAAAGATTTTTGGAGTGAAGAACCCTGAATAAATGTAAAATGGTATTATCACCATTCCTGTCTAGCTGGGGAGACAAACTGAAAATCATGAAACCACTTGGGGACGATTACAAACAACATATTTATAAAAGCAGTGATACAGTCACAACTGAGCCTTGGCTGTGAATCCTGAGGGGGCTGAGAGGAGGAAGAAGGGAAAGGCTGCCAGGAAAGCAGCTCAGGATTGGGAGCCAGGAGACCTAGGCTTTGCCACTCCCTGACTATGTGACTTAGGACTCACGTCCCTTCTTTGAGTATCTTCTGATAACTGAGGGGGCTGAATAAGATAAAGACCCTTTCCACCATTGACATTTTGTTTCTATGAGCATATCCTGCATCTCTGAGTAATCTGAGTGGGATGGGATTAATCAGGGAAGGCAGGAAAAACTCCAGAAACCATAGGAGTCAGACATCTGCAAAGAAGCCCAGCCCTACCTGTAGGTGGACCAGCCACGTGCATGATATGATTTCTGGGGCACAGGAACAGCAGTTTCTAATTCCCTAGCATCCTCCTCCTCCACTTCCCTACTGTTGTCTGAAATTCCTTTAGTAGGACAAGTAGACCTTTCATTCATCAGAAATTGGACTGGAAATGACCACTTTCTATTCCTGTATATTTACTCTTTGTCCTCCCCTTGATGGTCTGACAAATCCTGTGACAAAGACTTCTTGGGTGGACCATGATTGATCTATAGGTCAATGTTCTCCTCCCCCCAACTAAAAATGAAGAATCAGAATAGGATTATAGTGGAGATTTTACTTTATTATAAAAGGAGAAATATGAACACTGTATTCTGAATATTAACAATCTTTGAGGTCAATTTTAAAAAGTAAAATAGAAAGTTCACCAGTTTATCACTGACCACTTCCTCTCCATCTCCCTTCTTTCCTTCTGTCTCCTCAATATCTCACCCTTTCCTTTCTCTCCCTGCCCTTAGACTCTTTATAATCCAACTGTTTAATTTTACAGACCAAAAAAAGCTGAGACAAAGGATTATAGATTTAATGATGGAAAGAAGCTGGACCTCCAACTCTATCACTCTCAAGATGGGAAGCTCAAGATCACATAGAAAGTAAATAGAAGAGTTGGGATTTGAATCCAGATCCTCTAACTGCTTCCCTTCTGAGAGGCAGCTACTTGTTACACGTCTTTGAATAAGCTATGTTGTCTCTGTGCTTCAGTTCTCCAGCTTAAAAATTAAAATTTTTTGTTGTTGAGTCATTTCAATTATGTGAAATTCTCTGTGACCCATTTCAGTCATGTGAGATTCTCTGTGACCCACATGGGTTTTCTTGTAAAGATACTGAAATGGTTTGCCATTTCTTTCCCCACTTCATTTTAAAAATGAGGAACCTAAGGCAAGCAGGATGAAGTGACTTGCCCAGGTTGCACAGCTAGTAAGTGTCGAGGTTGGCTTTGAACTCAGGTTCTCCTAAATCTAAACCCAATGTATATTGTAATACCTAAACTACCCATAAAAATTGGAAAATCAAACCATATTGCCTGTAAGATTCCTTTCAGTTCTCCTAGTCTGTTCTGATGTCCTAATGTTCTTCCCAATCCTAACACTATATTTTAAGGGCCCTTTCACTTCAGATAGCCAGTGTTGCTTCCAATTCTGATAGGATTCTATAAAGCAAATCTGGGCTTCTGTTTTAATGACTGAGCAGCAGAGGAGAGCCCCAGAGAAATATTGCTGGACTAAGCTATGCAACTGTTAATAACTGAAATAATGATAATAATAGCTCAGTTTTCTCACAACCATCAAGCTATGTAAACACTAACTCGCATTGCTTCTGTTTTGCAGATCAGCAAAATAGAACTCAAAGAATTGATGATTTCTCCAAGGTCATACAGTTTGGGAAAGTATGAAGGAAGGACCATCACGTAAGCCTTCTCACTCTATCATAAGGGACCAAATCACCCCACCATACAATAAGAAAAACAGCTCCACACAGTAGGTATTTCAATGGGCCAACCAATCATTCAGCAAGCATTTATTTAGTATCTTCCTTATGCTAGAGAAACAAAAATAAAAAGTGAAACAGTTCCTGCCTCCAAGGAGTTTATATTCTTTTCTTAAAGGTAATTGGGTTAAGTGATTTGCCTGGCATTATATGAACAACTTGTTAATGTCTGAGGCTGTATTTGAATCCAGGTGCTCCCGAATTCAAGGCGGTGATATATCCGTAGCACCACTTAGCTGGCCCAAGGAGTTCATATTCTATAAGAGACATTTATATCCAAATCTATGGAAAGATAGATAGATGAGCTAGATACATATACATGTATGTATATATATATATTCATACATATACATATGTATTAGAATACACACTTGTATATACCATCATATACATAATTATGTATAAGATACATGCATGTCTTATATGTGTATATCTGTGTTTTTATGTGAATGCTTACATGCATGCATACACATGTGTGTGTCACAATGAATGGAGTACCAGCTCTGAGTCAGGAGGACTTGAATTCAAATTTGGCCTTGGACACTTATAACTGTGTGACACCAGACAAGTCACTTAACCCTGTCTGCTTCAGTTTCTTCATCTGTAAAATGAGTTAGAGAAGGAAATGACAAACTACTTTAGTATTTCTGCCAAAAAAAAAACCCTAAATGAGGTTAATAAGAGTCAGGCACAACTCAGAAGCTCAACAGCAATAACTTAATAGCAACAATAAATATTTAATAGGAAAGATGTTGGATTTGGAGCCAAGAAGATTTAAGTTCAAATCCCACTTCAGCTATTAGCTTTGTGACCCTAAGCAACTCGTTCAACCTCTTTGAATAGAGGAATTTGGAAATGAAAAATTTGTGCGTGGTAACTTCTACAATCCCTTCCAGTTCAAAATCTCTAACTCTATGAATTTGTGTTTATTCAAAATAAATCCAAAATAAATCCAAGTGAGTTTTTCCAGGAAGTCAATTTAGGGGGACTAGGGTCAGCCCCATGTGGAAGGAGGTTCTTGAGCTGAACTTCAAAGGAAAAGAGGGTTTCTGGGAGGTAGGGGAGGAGTGAGTGCATCTCAGACATGGGGGATATGGGGTGCTAAGTTATTGAGTTGGGAGAGAAGTATTCTGCAAGGAAAATGGGAAGAAACTAGTTTAATTTCCTTCATCTTACCTAGAACACAAAAATTCTTGGCACTGTTCTATGGGGTTGTATGAGTTATTTAGAACTGGATCAGCAGATTAGGAAACTCCAGTGATAATAACAATAAGAAAATATGAGGACATTATAGCTGAAAAGACCCTTGATTTAATATACAGGCAGTGAATATTTGTAAATCACTGAAGATTTTGCAGAGTATTCTACAAACATATCCTCTCAACAAGCTTAGCTGGGGTAGGGTAGGGTAAGTGCTACTTTTATCCCTATTTTACAGATGAGAAAATAGAAGCAGGAAACAATTAAGTTATTTGTCCAGGGTGATAACTAATAATTATAAAAGGTTAGATTTGAACTCAGGTCCATAGCTACATTTAGTGCTCTATCTGCTGCCCCATCTAGCAAACTAGGTTAAAGCTAACTAGTATTAGATGGAATTTCAGTCTTTGACTCTTTTCTTTAAAATTTTATTTATGTGTAATTTTACATGATCCAATATTTATAGAATACTCTTAATTTGTGAAAGACATAACAAAATAAAATAGGTAAGTGAAACTAATAACACAGTGACCCCATCTGGATATACTATGTTCTCATTTTATGATGAGGTATCTGAGACCCAGAAAGTGAAAAGCCAAGAAGTAAGAGAGCTAGGATTCACATACTATACTCATCTCCCTTTTCAGTTTTCTTAAATTTAGACTGACCAGGCTTTTATTTTTCCCAAATTTCTTCAAACTCCCTCCAAAGATCATGCGTGTATTTAAAACATTAACAACTGTGAATCTGAGGCTACAACTTATTTCTATGAAAATGGTTATTATTGATGTTATTGTCATAGCTAATATTTATATAGTGTGCCAGACACTGTGGTAAGGACTTCATGATGATCATATTTGGTGCTCAAATGGATCATTCTACTTTGTTAGCTAGGTAGACCTGGAGTCACAAAGGCATGAGTTCAAATGCAGACTCATTATTAGCTGTGGGACTGTGATCAAATCACTTATCCTCCTTCAGGCTCAAATTTCCTCCTAAAATGGAGACAATAATAGGACCTAACTTCTAGGGTTGTAAGGATGAAATGGGATAATATTTATAAAGCATTTCACAAACCTTAACACACAATATAAATGTTTTATCCCAGGTGTATAAAGCTATGAAAAGTATGTGAAAAGTCTAAAGACTAAGGGAGGGACAAAAGAATGAACAGGGAACTTTTAAATTTGCATTTCCTTAAACCCCAAAGACATTGTTGGTATTGAGAAGCAGAAGCACTCTGCTGTGAGTAATAGAATCAGATCTCTCCTGAAATGCTACTCTGTTAATATGGGTACACACACACACACACACACTGTTGTCTTGAATTCAACTTAACCTGTCTTAAGTTGCCACATACCTAGTAAGTTTGTCTGAAGTAGCATTTAAACTCAGAGCTTCCTGACTTCAGTCTCAGTGGTCTATCACTATGCCATGGAGCTGACTCAGCATTGTTACAGAGATGGAATAGGTTGTCAAGAGCTCTACCAACAGAGTTCAAGCTCTGAAAGCCTTCTAAATTATCCAGGCTTTCAGTATGACTCAATCAATATAATGTGTACCATATTCTTCTGAATACCAGCTTGGTTAAGCATTGGGAGACTCTAAATTGCAACATGATGAAGTTTTCAGATGCAACAATTCACTCATGAAAGCAGCAAAAGGACTGCAAAGTATACTTGAGGAGAAAGTAACTTATGGCATTATGAATCCATTTAAAGAAACAAAGTAATATCAGTTGTGGAAGAGACCTTCAAGGACTTCCAATTCAACTTACACCAGACTGGAAATCACTTATATAAAATCCCAGACAAATGAAAATCTAGGCATTGCTAAAAATCTTCCAGTGATGGGTAACTCATCACCTATCTTAAGGAACCCATCTAGGAAGAGAGGGTAGGAAAGCAGACAGAGAGGGATGGAGAGAGGAAGATAGAGAGAGAGGGAAGGGAGCAAAAAAAGGAAGTTGGGGGAGAGGGAGGAAGGGAAGAGGAAAGAAAAAAGGAAGGAAGGAAGGAAGGAAGGAAGGAAGGAAGGAAGGAAGGAAGGAAGGAAGGAAGGAAGGAAGGAAGGAAGGAAGGAAGGAAGGAAGGAAGGAAAAAAGGAAGGAAAAAAGGAAGGAAGGAAGAAAGGAAGGAAGGAAGAAAATGTGATATGCAGAACTGAATAAAATATGCCAGATGTAGTCTAAGTAACAAAGATAATGGTTGCTAAATGGTAGATGATAGATGATAGCTGGTGGATGATGAAGATGGGAGCCTCAGACCCTCCAAATTTAAACTGAAATGACTTTATGACCAACTTCAATCATCTTCCTACTCTTAGGTAGCTTTCACTTCTCCAACTACTCAATATTTTGGGGGAAAGAAGAGGGAGAAAGAAGCAATGAATGGAGAATGAGAAAGATGTTCTTCCTTAGGAGTCTGAAGATAAAAACTTTTTCCTGGCTCTTCCATTTTATACATTGAAGCAAATGACTTTCTCTCTCTAAGCCTCGGTTTCCTCATTTGTCAAATGGAGATAATAATCCTTATACTCTTTTCTTCATAAGACTTCTGAAATAATCAAATAAGATCCTGGATGAGAAAATAACCTCATAAATTATAATGCAATAGAAAAATGGATAAGCTAATCAGAGAAGGGAAAAAGAAGAAAGAAAAAGATAGTATTGTATACCATTTCCTTAACTGTTTGGTAACATAGTTTCCTTAACTGGTCAGGCAAAGCTTCCTTGAAGAAAAAGAGAAAACCCCAAAGGGACTTCCTGAGGGCAAAGATGAAAGGAAGAGAAATATGGTTTTTGAATTTATGAGACCTGGATTCAGTTTTAAACTCTTCTACTGAACTAACTGTATGGTTTGGGACGCAAAATTTTCCCTCTGGGGCATCAGTGTCCCTTTTGTAAAATAATGAGTTTGGATTGAATGGTCTTTAAGGTCTGATGCAACTTGAAATCCTAGAAGTTTCTGCTATATGGTTGGTATTGAGAGAAAGGTATGTTCTCAGTTACTTGATATGAACCTAAGTCCCTTTTTTAGCGTCATGGTAATGCTATCATGATAGCATGGTAGTGATGTTGATGTTTCCTCCTTCCTTTCTTTTCTCCACCCCCGTCTCCCTGAGTCCTTGTTTCATCAAGAGCAAGACAATACCTTTAGGGGATATATCCCATCCTGTTTACACTGATTTTCAATTCTTTAGATTGAAAGTTGTTTGGCATCTAACTAAAGCCAGAAGCTGGAAACAGAAAGAGCTCTATAACTATTTATTCAATGGTAACCACTAGTAGCCACAGGACCAACATCTAGTTGAAACTACCTGTTGAATGGAAATTATATATCTGGGGCACAGGTGGGCACAAGTCTTTGAGAAGAAATCCTATGATATCCTATAATTATGTGCTTCCCAAATGAGTGTCCCAAAAACATATGTGCCTCTCTACATATGTTCAACATGTATCCAGCCCTTTTCACTGATTGTGGAAATATTTGTAAGGAAAGTGTATCCTAAGCTTAAGGAAGAAACAATCTTTTTTTTCCAATTTGTCATACTCTACTATTTTATTAAATGTCTGCTTTGAACTGATTGTGTGGTCTGTTTAATTAGTAAAAATAAATATATAGGTAGGGGCTCATGAGCTATGGTTTTAGCCTACATACAGAAAAGCAAAGTTCCTTAAATATGAAATACTCTCATTTGGAAGATTCATTCTGTGAAAAGGGTTCAGGAGAGGCTACTCCCAGGTATAAACCTATATTTCAAACTTAACTATGCCCTTCCCCCAGGCTCTCAAATCTGTCTCCATCCCTCCTGCTCCAGTGTACACAAGCTTTTCTTCTGATAGACGTGGCTTCTGTTTATACCACAGTTTCCACAAAAACAAATTGTCGTCTAAACAAGACAGCTGCCTGGTGGCTCCCCGGGGGGGCCGGGGCTGGAGAGAGTGCTAGGGCTGAGGAGTAAATCTGCTCCTACTTCTGCAGTAACAGTGATTCAGGCCTTGGGAAAGCTGGGTTTATTAAAAATCATCCGTCTGCGTTCCCAATATGACTTACTGTACGCATCTCTCCAGGAGAATGGATGAGCCTTTTAGAAGTTAATGTAAGCAACCATGCCCTTTGTTTGTATCCGGCTCAGGAAGCAATAAGTTTGCTCACATCAGGCACACCATCTGGGAGCCTGGGGTGTGTGTGGGGGTTGGGGGTTGAGGGTGGGGGACACTGGGGAAGAAGTTTCATTCAGAAGGAAGCTGGGATCTGTCAGGTTTTCCTTTGCAAAACCCTGAGTCCCAGAGAAGACACAGTATTCATGATAAAATCATCCCCAATAAATGCTCTCACTTTTATCCTTTTTAAGATTTATAGTGTAATCCTTACAATTCCATGGTATAAGTGATATGACTGCTATTCTCTATTTGACAGATGAAAAAACTGAAAGGCTGAAGTGCCCAGGGTCACAAAACCAGGAAACGGAGGAAGCCAAGAATCCAGGGTCATGGCTTAAGGGAGAAGTAAAAAGTTCAGAGGTAGGGGATTTGGGTTCAAATCTTAGCATTGCTCTTAACAATCTGTCAAATATGAGAGCTGGACTAGATTATCTCTAAGGTCTCAGAATCAGAAATCCGATGAACTCAGATGCCCTGACTCAAAATCCATGAGCCTTTCCAATGCAAAGAGAAATTTTAGAAGCAAACTTTTGGAGCCTAAATAGATCTTACAATCTATCCTACTTGAAGAAGAAATTCCCTCTGCAGCATCCCTGAACATCTATCCCTCACATTCTTCTGAAACAGTTCCTAAAACCCAGGAGCTCAAATATTCTACAGCTGAACTTTCCTCCTCATATTAAACTCAGATTGGCCTGTTACTTTTTCCCATTAATTCCTGGACTGACCTTTGGGATTTCATCCTGTAGGAGAATTTGGTCCTTTTTTCTCATGGAAAATCCAAATCAAAACTCAGAACTTTTCTATCTATGCCTCCTCTTCCTAAGTTTCCCTTTTCTTTCTATGAAAGAAGGCCTTCCTTTCAGTCATCAAGATTTGAAACTTCAGCATGATCTTCAATTCTTCTCCTTCTCTCCTTCCTTAGGTCCAATGAGTTATAAAGTCTAAGGAGTCTACTTGACATTTTTCTCTCTGTCATCCCTTAGCCTCTAGTCACATTATAATTGTCTTAACTCCAGCCTTCATAATCATTCTCCCTTCCTCCCTCCCTCCTTTCCTCTATAAATGTCCACAGTGAAAATGAACAATTAACTTTAGGATTGGTCCAAGCTGGCTTGAGCGCAGCCCTGATTAGACCAAAAGTCTAGTATTTTCATTTTTAACTTATCTCCCTGTCTTTGCACAGTCCAGAGTGATGAGGGCATTTTCACAAAGGAAAAGAGACTATACAAATTCCAAAATAATATTTTAGGGGAAGATCATCAGAAGTTCAGGTAAAAGAAATTGAAGCAGCCCCATACTGAATACTGACTAAATCTTCTATGAAAGTCTATATCATTTTTATTCTCATGGCCTATGTTAGTACCTGTGAATTTCTGAAGGCCTTCAGTATCTCTCTTTCTCAGAGTCCCCAAAAAAGGATACTTTCTTCTAGAGACAAATGAAGATTTACCTCCCTGAGTTGGGTCAAATTCATTGACCCATTCTTCAATCCCAGGCTTATTCTCAATCAGAAGGTACTTATTTGGTATTGAACTTCACACCTATCCTCCCAACCAATAAATGATCCCCACCCCTCAGAGGGGACTGAGCAAAGAGAAAACAGGAAGTAAACAATTTTACTTATGATAAGAAGAGAGGCAGTCAGGAGAAAAGAGGTCAGCCTTGCCCAGTACTATGGTCCTACAGTAGAGGCCTTCCTATCTTTCCTCAAGTCCTTCTCACCTTCTAGTGCAGGCAGGGTTTTTTAATTTTTGTTTTATTTATTGCTTTATTAATCATGCTGGAAGAGAAAAATCAGAGCAAAAGGAAAAAAAACATGGGAGAGAAAAAAAAAACAGAGAAAAGAAATGAACATAGTATGTGTTGACTTACATTCAGTTTCTATAGTTTTCCTTTTTTTTTTTTTTTTTCCCCTGCTTGCAGATGGCATTTTCTGTCCAAAGTCTACTGGGATTGCTTTGAATCACTGAACCACTGAGAAGAACCAAGTCTTTCATAGTTGATTATTGAACATTCTTGTTGCTATTGTGTACAATATGTTCCTGGTTCTGCTTGTTTCATTCAACATCAGTTAGTTTGTAAATCTCTCCAGGTCTTTCTAAAATCAGGTTGTTCATCATTGTTTTATAGAATAATAATATTCTATTATCTTCAAACACCACAATTTATTCAGCCATTAATTGATGGGCATCCACTCATTTTCCAATTCGTTGCCACTACAAAAAGAACCACTACAAACATCGCTGTACATGTGGGTCCCCTTGTACCCTGACCTCCCTAGGATACAGACCCAGCAGTGGTACCACTGGATCAAAGAACAGGCACAGTCTGACAGCCCCAGATGAGCAGAGCTTTTTAAACTTGTTTTCTACTCACTATCCTTTTTCTCCCAAGAAATCTTTACATATCCCCAGGCATATAGATATATAAAATAGTTATACAAATCAAGCAATAGTTTGATAATAAGTTATAAGTTTGCAAGCCCACATTCAGTTACAACACCTCAAATGGGATTGTAAACCACAGTTTAAGAAATTGGTTTTTAACCTAAAACTATATTATAAAGCAAAAGTCATCAAAATCATTTGGTACTGACTAAGAAATAGAGTGGTGGGTCAGTGGAATAGGTTAGATATATAAAACACAGTAATTAGTGACTACAGTAATCTAATATTTGATAAACCCCCAAACTCTAACTTCTAGGATAAGAACTCACTATTTCATAAAAATTGCAGGGAAAACTGGAAAATAATATGTCAGAAACTCAGCCTAGACCTACATCTCACACCCCACACCAAAATAAGGTACATGATTTCAGCTAAAGGGTGATATCATAAGGAACTGAGGAGAACAAGAGATAGGTAGTTTACCTAGCAGATCTTTGGAGAGGGGAGGAATTTATGACCAAAGAAGAACTAGAGAACATTATGAAATGTAAAATAGACAACTTTGATTACATTAAAGTAAAAAAGGTTTTGAACAAACAAAACCAACATATACAAGGTTAAAAGGGAAGTATAAAACTGAAGAAAAAAAATTACAGCCACTGTTTGTGATAAAGGCCTCATTTCTAAAATACATAAAGAACTGTGTTAAATTCATAAGAATACAAGTCATTCCCCAGTTGATAAATGGTCAAAGAATATGAACAGATAATTTTCAGATGATAAAATTAAATTGATCTAAAGTCATATGAAAAAATACTCTAAATAACCATTTATTAGAGATCAATTAGGTATGAAGTACCACGTCACACCTCTCAGAATGGCTAAAATGACAGGAAAAAATAATGATAAATGTTGGAGGGGATGTGGGAAAATTGGGACATTACTGCATATTTGGTGGAGTAGTGAAATGATCTAACCATTCTGGAAAGCAATTCGGAATTATATCCAAAGGTCTATAAAATTGTGCATAAAGTTTGATACAGCAGTGTTATTACTGGATCTGTATTTCAAGGAAATCATAAAGGACAGGAAAAGACCAACATGTGCAAAAGTGTTTGTAGCAAATCTTTTTATGATGTCAAAGAATCGAAAAATGAATATATGCCTATCAATTGGGGAGTGGCTGAATAAGTTATGATTTATGAAAGTAATGGAATATTATTGTTCTATAAGAAATGATGAACAACCTGATTTTAGAAAGGCTTAGAAATATTTACATAAACTGATGCTAAGTAAAATAAATAGAACCAGGAATAACAATGTACACAATCCAAATCAATCTCAATAAACTTTTGATAGAAAACATCATCTGCATCCAGAGAGAGAACCATGGAAACTGTAAACCAACAAATGCTATGTTTACTTTTTTTTCTTTTTTTCCATTTTTTTCTCTTGTGGTTTTCCCTTTTGTTCTGATTTTTCTCTCCCAATGATTCGTAAAGAAACCTGTACTTTAAAAAAAATAAATAAGAAAAAAAAGAATAAAAAAGAACTTGGGTTCTAGAGGAAGCCTTTCCCATCTCCCTTAATTCTATATCTTTTATTCCTTGTGTTTATTTCCAATTTCTCCTGTCAATGTGTTGTTTGGACATAATCTTTTTTATGTTGTCTCTTCCTCAGACTGTGAGGTCCTTGACAGCCGGGACTGCCTTACTCTGTGGAGCACAGTGTCTGACATAGTAGGTGCTTAATAAAGGCTTATTGATTGATGGGCTGAAACCACAATTCAAAACAATTTTAACAAATATTTACTGGATGCCTGATGCCTAGAAAACTTTGTTATAATTATCTATAGTTCCTGCCTGCAGGGAGTAAATATATTTTCTTTAAAGGATGTTGTGGAAGAAGGGTATACAGAGCTGACATAAGGCAGGCACAAATAACTTTGACATTAGTGAGGTTAGGACAAGAACAAAAAAGAGATCCATTTAGAAGGGGATGAGAGATTCTTAGAGAGAGTTTAACATTTACCTAGAGTGATCAGAGAAGGTTTTACAGAGGAGGTGACAACTGAACTAGGCTTTGATGGGAAAGAAAGATTACAAAAGACAGAAATGCAAGGAAGTGTTCCTAATATGGAAAGGAGTAATAATAATAATTGCTAACATTTATTTTCAAACTCACAATAAACCAAGAGATAGGTGCTATCATTATCTCCATTTTACAAATGAAGAAACTGAGATAAACAGATGTTAAATGACTAAGAAATGTCTGAGGGTTCTCCCAACTCCAAGTCCAGGACTCTATTCTCTATGATCCCTAGATCAAAAACAACTAGTAAAGTAAGACTGGGTAAGCATAGAAACTTTCCACTTATACATATGGCTAATCATTTTCATCACTAATCATATTTCATTTATTACTTATTTTGTTTATTTCCTATAATATTGTGGCAAAAGTCCCTTATTTGAAATCAAGAAACCCAGAGATCAGGGCAGAATAATGGTTAGAACTCTAGACCTAGGGTCAGTAAATTCTACATTGAAATCCAGCCTCAGAAACTTATTTGTGTGAACTGGGGGAAGTCATTTAACTTTTCTACCTCAGTTTCCTCATGTGTAAAATAATGGTAATCATAATACACATCTCTCAAGTTGTTGCCACAAAAAGAATAATATTTGTAAATCTTTGCTGTTATCTCTATTTGCCTTCAGTCTTTACCAGCCATTTAACAGTGAGAAAATACTTTTGCTCTGAAACTCAATATCCCTCTCTGTAAAATGATGTCCACCACACTTAAACGTTGCCTATTTCATAAGACAGTTTTGAGAAAAGTGCATCATTAGGTCATTATTATTATTGTTAAGATTTCTTCTTAAAGTTACTGCCATAACTTAAAACTTTCACTAATACAGTCATTTTGGTGTAAAAATGCCCTGCAGATCTCAAAACTTATGTCCATTTTACCCATGTCCTAGTTTTACCTTCCAAACTAGAAAAATTTCATCTATAAGCCAGAAAGGAACTGTATGGTTCCAGTCTTATAAAGCAGAGTAAGATAATGAAACTCTAGAGAACAGGCCTCAAGAACCAGGAAGACCAGAGCTCAAATTTCATTTCTGATAGAGACAGGTTGAGCAAATTACTTATCCTAAATACATGTTCTAAACGTCTCTTTAAAGTTCTAAGTTACAAGAAGGTCCTGATCTCTAGAATTTCCTTTTTGGGAGCTCCCCATGTCAATAAAATCTCAAGTATAGTCCCTAATCCCTAGTAATTAAATTAAAAGCAGGGACATTCATTACCAGGTAACCATTTCATAGAAGAATATAATTCATCAGGAAATAGCAAGTTGCCCTTCCTTATTGGTCAAATAATTATAAAATCAAGGAATCTTAGAGTTTGAGGACATCTTACAGAGTATGACCCAGGGCCTATAATATTTAACACAGGGCCTGACACATAGTAAGTGCTTCATAAATGTTTTCCATTTGATTTTATTCCAACCAAACGTCAATAGATTTTACAATCTTCTCAACATGTGGTCATACCCCCTCTGCCTAAAGATATCAAATGAAAAACAACTTATTCCTTTACAAGATTGTCTATTTCATATGGAGACATCTCTGATTTCAAAGAAGATTTTGTTTTATTCATTGCTTTATGTTTTTAATTTATGGAATAAAATAAGTATTTTCATAAAATAGTATAATAAAAATGATTCCACATGAAACTGCAAATCTATTATATACAGCTTGTCATTCCTTGCCTTGAAACAATCCCTCTCTGTAGTTCTCAACCAATTCTGTTTGCCAAAGCAAATATATATACGCCCCATGACAATCCTTTGGACTGTAAGAGAGCTGACTTTGACTCCATTCTCCTAATTTCAGGTCAACACCTCCACTTTCATAAATGAATCTTTTAAAGGCATGATTTCCAATCTTTTCTTCACCTTCACTGCCCTCTTTCCAGGATGCTCTCGCCCTCTCCCAGGACCTCCATTTCAGTAGGGTGTCCAGAGCAGAGACATCTCATTCCTCACTAGGTTTTATATTGCAGAGTTTCTCTACCATATCCAGCTGGGAACCTTTGCCTTTCTCCTCCCCATCCCTCCCACTTTTCAGCTTCTTTCCATGCATTGCCTACCTCCATTAGAATAAAAGCTCACTGGGAGCAGGATTTGTCTTCCTTTTTGCTTGTACTCTCAGCATTCAACACAGTGATCAACACATAGAGCACTTATTAACTGACAGATCGGCTGATACCCTCCAGTTTATCAAAGTCATTCCTAAAATGTGGTATCCAGAATAGCACACAAGCCTTTGGATTGAGGTATAATCAGGACAGAAAGCAGAAAGAATTAAAACAAACTGCTTCAGATGGGGGATTCTCTGTAGGAAAACAGCACTAATAATTCAAAATTGTTGCATGCTTTTTAATGCAGAGGCTGGTTGACTAGTAAACTGCCACAATTGCACCAAAGCAAATGCCAGTGTAGTGTGGGCAGTTGTATTTCTGTGCTAGGTGATTTCCAAGGTCCTTTTCCATTCTGAGATTGACTGTTATTATTAGCATTACACATGTATTCCCTTTCTGTCTTCAGTGGACAGGGTTCCCTCATCAAACAAGATAATTCTATTTGGTCAAAGACACTTGTGTTAACACCTGATGCCTAATTTATGAGATAAGTTGGACTGACAAAAGAATGACCTTTTCTTCCCCATCTGCTTATTAAATTGTTTGTGATCTCATAAGTCAATGGTAGCACGCACAATTGCAGAGAGGTTTTAATTTAATATCTGACATTTAGAGTGAAAAGGGGCTAGACAAGGCCAGCCTGCAGCAAAATGGGGAGCTGGAGAATTGCAGCAGTCAAAGGGACCTTAGGAACCATTCTGTTAACTTCAGCAGAGGAGAAAACTGAGGCCCAGGAAAGTATCTTGAAGCATAAAATCCCTGAGTGGGAAGGGAGATCAGAAAGTGTCTGGTCCCACCCATATCAGAGTAGGAATGTTCCTAACATCCGCACTGACAAGTGGTCATACAATCTTATGCTTATAAATTGAGACTGTGACTGAGCTGAAAAAGTAATCCAGGTTTCTTGGGTTTAAATATCTCCCTGACCCATGTTCTTTCTCATTCTACTCTACATAAAGACACATTAATCTCTTCTGTTCAAGGGAAATGCATGTGAAGAACTTCTCTCTTTGGTTTTGGGTCTATGTATATTCTCCCTTGCTAGAGGCCTGATGTTTATATACAAAGTTTATAAAGCATAATGATGAAGTTTGGAGTCAGTCAATAAATATTTATTTAGCTCCCACTATGTATCCAGCATGGCAATAAGCCATGGGGATGCAAAAAAGAAACAAAAAACAAAAAATCCCAGCCCTTCAGGGGCTCACATTCATGAACAGGAAAAAGAGCTGTGAATTTGTGATTCCAGACCAAAATTTTAGTCCCAACTTTGTCACTGACTTTCAACATGACCTCGCACAATTCATTTAAATTCTCTTCAGTCTCAGTTTACTCATTGGGAAAATGCAAGGAAATTGGAAAAGCTTGTCCCTCGAATTTTTGTTTTGTTTTTTGCTCTAATATCCTAGGAAACTGTGAGTAATAGTAGTATTAATAGTAACGGCAGCGACAATAACAAAAGTTCCCATTTTCTTGTAAATGCTAAGGTTTACAGAGAAATTTAATCACAACAATTTCACAGATGAGTAAACTAAGGCTAAAGGGGACAAAATGATTCTACTTTATCTTCACTTTATTCTAAATTCCCTGCAATATGGTTTCTGATTTCATTACTCAACTGAGACTGTTCTCTCCGAAGTTATTTTAATTTTAAATTGACAAAAAATAACTTTAAAAAAAAATCTCTCTACTTTCTTAGCCTTTGACATTTCTCCACTTGTATACTCTCCTCCCTCTATTGTTATGGCTGTTTTTTTCCTCTAGTTCTACTCCTACCTGTCTTCTCGCACCTCAGTTTCCCTTTCTGTAGCTTCATCCAAGTCATATTCTTCCCCTGTAGGAAAATCCCAAGGCTCTATTCTAGGGCCTTTTCTCTTTTTTTTATATATTCTCTCATCTGGGGATCTCATTAGCTGCCAGGGATTTCATATGCATCCCTACGAAGCTCTAGCCCCAGGCTCTTTAACTCTAGTCCTGAAATACCAATTGCCTATTGGGCAATTCACACTGGGTGTTCTACAGGCATCTCAAAGTTGACATTTCCTAAACATTACTCATTACATCTTTTTTCAAAACTCATCCTCTTTCCTTCACTATTATTTTTAAGGGCACAGTCATCTTTCCAGTTAACTAGACATAAGCATACCTATATTCAAATCCAGTCTCAGATACTTCTTAACTTTGTAATAATGGGCAAGTGAATTAACTCATCTACCTTAGTTCCCTCAATTATAAAATAGGTAGATGAAGAGTATTCACCTCATGGGATTTTAGTGAAGATCAAATGAAAAAATATTTGTGAACTGCTTTGCACATGGTAGGTGTTTAATAAATGATCACTTCATCAACAGTGTCACCTTCACTAAACTCCTTCTCATTAATCTCAAATATCCAAATTTTCTTTCTGTCTCTAGAACATTTCCCATACAACCTCCTTTCCACACCCACACAACTACCACTCTATTCTAAGCTCTCAACAATTCTTGCCTAACTAATTAATTTCTAATTGGTCTCCCTGCCACAAACCTTTCCCTACTCGTCCATCCGTGAATGCTTAGGTCCAGCCACAATTCATTTCACTCTTTGAATATTTCCTGATCCACCACCATATCTCCAGGACCACAATCCAACTGAATGGAGTTATTTTTTATTGAATATTTTCTTTTTCCCCCTGACTACATGTAACAAATATTTTTTAACTTTTTAATTTAAATCTCTCTCTCCTTCCTTCCTCCCCATCCCTTTTTGAGAAGGCACAAAGTTTTATATGAGCTATACATATAGAGTCATGCAAAACATATTTCTATGCTAGTCATGTTATTTAAAAATGCAGCCAAGGACAAAAGAGATAGAAAGTAAGTAAGAAAGTAGGAAAGAATCAATGAATGAAAGGAAGAATGTATTAATAGTGACAAACTTTTTGATGGGACTATAGACAGCTTTTATTATTTCATCTGAAAAATGCCTATTCATAGCTTTTGATCATTTCTCAATTGAGGAATGGTTTTTATTTCTATAAATTTGATTTTGCTCTCATATATTTGAGAAATGGGGCCTTTATCAGAGAAACTTGCTGTAACTTTTTTTCAGTTATGATTACTTTGCATTTTCCTCCAGCCAATTTCTCTCTCTGTCTCGATGTCTCTCTCAGTGCATCCCTCTTTCTCACCCCTTTGTTTTATTTTTTAAATAATCACCTCATCATATTCAATTCATACTCACATCCTCTGTCTACATATACTCCTTCTTTGTAGTTGCCCTAATAATGAGAATTTTTTAGGAATTACAAGTATATTTTCACAAAAAGGAATGTAAACTGTTTGACTTTATTTATTCCCTTATGGTTCTCTTTCCTAATTATCTTTTATACTTGAGGCTCATATTTGACAGTCAAATTTTCTATTCAACTCGTGTCGTTTCATCAGAAATGCTTGAAAGTCCTCAATTTCATTAAATATCCATTTCCCCCTAAAGGATTATACTCAGTTTTGCTGGGAAAGTTATTCTTGGATGTATTTTAAATTATGTTGTCTTTCAGAATATTATATTCCAAGTCCTGTGATTCTTTAAAGTAGAAACTCTAAATCTTGTGTTACCCTCATTGACGCAATAATTTGAATTTGCTTATAGTATTTTCTCATTGATCTGGGAGTTCTGGAATTTTGCTATAATATTCCTGGGAGTATTCATTTAGGGATCACATTTAGGAGATGATCAGTAAATTCTTTCAATTTTTATTTTGCCTTTTGGTCATGGAATATCAGAGCAGTTTTATTTAATAACTTCTTGAAAGATAATCTTGATAAGATAATAATAAAAATATCTGTGCTCTTTTTTATTGTGGCTTTCAGGTAGTGCCAGAATTCTTAAATTGTCTCTACTGGATCTTTTTTCTGGGTCAGTTTTTTTTTTCTTCCCCAATGAGATATTTCATATTTTCTTCTATTTTTCATTCTTTTGATTTTGTTTTATGGTTTATTAATGTCTCATAAAGTCATTACCTTCTACTTGTCCAATTCTAAATTTTCATGAAAAAGATGATTGCAGAGAAACCTTGAAAGAATTATATAACTGACATATATTGAAATCAACAAAATCAGAAAAAACCTATAATATAATATCAACATTGAAAAAATTGTTGAAACAACTTTATTCAATACAATAATTTTCAGAGAATGAATAATTAAGTATATTAAGAACTTTATAACAAAAGGTGACAAACTCTATATGCAGAATGAGACACATTTTTGAACAAGGCCAATGTAAGAATTGGTTTTGCTTGACTGAATTTTAAGCAAGATTTTTTTTTCTTTTTCCAGTTGTGGGAGAGATAAGGAAAAAAAATAAATACATGTTCATTGTAAAATAATTAAAATTTTTATTACCTTATAGTTCCATACATTTCTCAAACCAAAATAATCCCTTCTTATTTACCACTGTCCTGTATGCATTGTCTTTTTTTAAAAATTAAAATATAAGTTCCTTGAAGACAGAGAATATCTTTCCTTTTGTACTTATGTCCTTGATGCTTAATAAATACTTTTCACTAATTCATTCATTTCATCCTTCTCACACTCACCAAAGTGATCTGTCTAAAATGTGGGCCTGATGAACTCACACTTAACACCATATTCCAAGATAAGATCAAAATGGGTCCATGATTTAGGCATAAAGAATGAGACTATAAATAAATTACAGGGCCATAGGATAGTTTATCTCTCAGACTTGTGGAGGAGGAAGAAATTTGTGACCAAAGATGAACCAGAGACCATTATTAATCACAAAATAGAAAATTTTGATTACATCAAATTAAAAAACCTTTGTACAAACAAAACTAATGCAAACAAGATTAGAAGGGAAGCAACAAACTAGGAAAAGATCTTCATAGTTAAAGGTTCTGATAAAAGTCTCATTTCCAAAATATACAGAGAATTGACTCTAATTTATAAGAAATCAAGCCATTCTCCAATTGATAAATGGTCAAAGTATATGAACAGACAATTTTCAGATGATGAAATTGAAACTATTTCCACTCATATGAAAGAGTCCCAAATCACTACTGAGCAGAGAAATGCAAACTAAGACAACTCTGAGATACCACTGCACACCTGTCAGATTGGCTAAGATGACAGGAAAAAATAATGATGAATGTTGGAGGGGATATGGGAAAACTGGGACACTGATGCAACGTTGGTGGAATTGTGAACAAATCCAACCATTCTGGAGAGTAATCTGGAATTATGCCCCAAAAGTTATCAAACTGTGAATACCCTTTGACCCAACAGTGTTTCTACTGGGCTTATACCCCAAGGAGATACTAAAGAAGGGAAAGGGACCTGTATGTGCCAAAATGTTTGTGGCAGCCCTGTTTGTAGTGGCCAGAAACTGGAAAACGAATGGATGCCCATCAATTGGAGAATGGTTGAGTAAATTGTGTTATGTGAATGTTATGGAATATTATTGTTCTGTAAGAAATGACCAACAGGATGATTTCAGAGAGGCTTGGAGAGACTTACATGAACTGATGCTAAGTGAAATGAGCAGAACCAAGAGATCATTATATATGTCAACAATGATACTGTATGAGGTTGTACTCTGATGGAAATGGATTTCTTTGACAAAGAGAAGATCTAACTCAATTTCAATTAATCAATTATGGACAGAATCAGCTTCACCCAAAGAAAGAACACTGGAAATGAATGTAAACTGTTTGCATTTTTGTTTTTCTTCCTGGGTTATTTTTACCTTCTGAATCCAATTCCCCCTGTGCAACAAGAGAACTGTTCGGTTCTGCACACATATATTGTATCTAGGAAATACTATGACATATTTAACATGTATAGGACTGCTTGCCGTCTAAGGAAGGGGGTGGAGGGAGGGAGGGGAAAAATCGGAACAAAAGTGAGTGCAAAGGATAATGTTGTAAAAAATTACTTAGGCATGGGTTCTGTTAATAAAAAGTTATAATAATAATAAAAAAACAATGAAAAAATAATAAAATGTAGGCCTGACCATGTCACTCTTCCTGAACTCAATAAATATCATTGGCTTTCTATTCTAGGATTCAGTATAAAATCTTCAGTTTGGCATTTAAAACTATTCAATATTTGTCTCATTCCTAGATTTCTTTTCTATATAACTTCACTCTCTATATTGCATTCAACTATACTAGCCAATTCCCTTTTTCCCACCCGTGTTCCATCTCATATCTCCATAACTCTATCCAGGCTTTCTCACATATTGGGAGTATGAGCCTTCCTCTCTTAGAATTTCTGGTTTCCTTCACAAATTATTAAAAACATTGTCTTATAATGGAGAACTTTCCTAGTCTTTAATGCTTCTTACCTCCCTCTTTAAAGCTATTTTCCATACACTCTGTCTTTATTTTGTATATACTTTACACACACAAACACACACACAAAGGATATCCTCCATTAAAATTTAAGTTTCCTGAGCTGTTATTGTTTTTTCTTTGTATCTCTAGTGCTTAGCCATGAGCCTAAAACATGGTGAGTATAAGACTATTGAGTGGTAGATTGACTTGCCTAATCAATTAAATAATAATCATTCATTGAATAGCTACTATGTTCCTGCTCTCAGGAAGCTTCTATTTTATTGGGAAAGAACATAAATACCTAGAAAGTAAAAGAGCTGATAGTAAAAATCAGGCCATTCACCACAATAGGAATTCAGTTGTCACAACAAATCAAAAAGAAGCTCACTGATCATGATGTAAAGTCAAGGGATAACTAATAGACATCCATTTGTTTCATTGATATCTGCCATATCAATTGGTATCTGAAAATATCAAGAAATCTTATCATAATGCCCTCAAACTTATTGAGTGAATTCCCTTTGAAACAAATATAGGAGGATATGGACATTAGTCACACCGGGTTGTTGAATATGGATGGTTCAAAGTGAACGATTGAAGAGAGAATCCATATTGATGGCATCTGGATGAATGAAACTACAAGTCTATCCAATGTGGAAGTACATATGTTGGTACCATATTTTGGGCCAGGAACAAAACTTTCTGTGATATCTTTAAATGAGGTAGAAAAAACACAGTTTGGAGTTCAAGGATTTAAGTTCAAATCTAGGTCTTGTCATTTCCAATTTATATGACTTTGGACAACTTTTTGCCCCTTATAAAGGGCTGTTTGCTTATCTGTAAAATGATGAAATTGGACTCAGTAATCTCCATGATTGTTTTTAGCTATAAATCTGAAGACCCAAGTGATCCTAAGCAAGTTTGCAGGATAGTTTTGCCACATGGATGTGACGGGGATGAGATCAAGCAGGAGGCTTTGTTGCTTGGGAAATGAGTGAGGTTCCCATTCTCCCCCAGTTCTAATTCCCTAAGAAAGTGAAATATTTCTCAGAAGCACCTGCATTTTAGTCTCCCAACACCCCCAGTAGTAAAATTGAGAAGACAGGACCTTTATTATATGCCTTGATCTCTCCTCCTTTCTTCCCTCCAGAATCCATAGCTAAGATCTGTGAAAGCACCACTGGGGGTGGCTGATGAGTATGTGAAGAGATGCATCCCACTTAAGGCCAGGATAGAGGAAAGAGCCTGCGGCTGAGGGTGGATATAGGAGGACATCACTGAGCTGAACTCTGTACTCACAGGAGGGGGTGAGTGAGACCTGAACTTTGGGTGTTTCCCATTCACCTGAGAGAGCCTGCAACTACACACACACACACACACACACACACACACACACACAGAAACCTGCTTTTCTTCTGCTCTTCTCATCCATCTGTGTGTCTCTTATTTTCTCCTATTTCTATTTCCTCTTTCTTTGCCTCTTTCTTTCTTTCTTTTTTCCTTTTTTTCCTCTACCTTTATTTTTCTGTTTTTGTCTCTTTCCTTCCACTCACATTTTCTCTCACACATACATTCCTACACCTGTGTACGCGTGGACACACACACACACACACACACACACACAAACACACAGAAACCTGCTTTTCTTCTGCTCTTCTCATCCATGTATGTGTCTATTTTCTTCTGTTTCTATTTCCTCTTTCTTTGCTTCTCTTTTTGCCTCTTTCTTTCTTTTCCTTTTCTTTTTTCTCTACCTTTATTTTTCTGTTTTTGTCTCTTTCTCTCCTTCCACTAACATTTTCTCTCACATATACATTCCTACACATGTGCACACACATACACAATCACATAGAACTTCAAAGTTAAAAGAATCTCAGTGGTTCAGTCCAATCCAAAGTCTTACTCTTTCTCCAACATAGCAAACAAGTGGTCATCCAGTTTTTATACAAAGACCTCCAAACCTACACAAATGTTTATAAAAATATGCTCATTCTATAGAAATGTCTATTGAAATACTCTCAAAAAACCTTTATATACATACATACATACTTATACACATATACACATACACATTCACATCAATCTTAGAATTGATGTCCTAATGTTGATGAGGAGCATCAGTATTAGGACACTGTTTACAAGACTGAAAGAATCAATAGGGAAATAATGAAGAGCGTGAATCTGAATTTTCTAATATTTTCTGTCATTTTTCAGTCCTATTCAGTTCTTTCCAATCTGCATTTGAGATTTTCTTGGCAGAGATAATGGAGTAGTTTGCCATGTCCTCCTCCAGCTCATTTTACAGATCAGGAAACTGAGGCCAGCAGAGTTAAGTAACTTGCTCAGGGTCCTACCACTTATATGTTTGAAACCAGATTTGAACTCACAAAGATGAGTCTCCCTAACTCCAGGCATGGCCCTATATTCACAACCATTTAGCTTCTCTTTCTATTTACTATTTGTAAATGACCCTTGTAAATGACTGTGTTAAGGCACTTCTCTTATGGCCTCAGTTTCCACATTTGTAAAGTGAAGGCAGTGAACTCCTCTTGGAGTTAATGACCAACTCACTCTCTAACCTCTAAAGCCTATTTTTTATGATCAATGAGAAAACACAGTAGTTCTAACCCTATTGAACTATTGTTCGAAGTAAATTGAATTGAATTAAATTGATGACTATAGAGGATGAAGTGCTACTGTGGCATTGTGGATAGAGTATTTAAGAGATCAGGGTTTAGATCTTTTGTTTGGCACTTCCTAGTTGTGTACCTTAAACAAGTGCCTTGTTTACACATCTATAAAATAGAACTAATAATGTGTATTAATAATAGCTACCTACCCCCACAAGGTTATTGTGAGATTCAGATGAATAAGCTATATAAAACATCTTCCAAACATCAAAGAAATAGAAAAATGTCAGTTATTATGAAAGCTAAGAAATATGTGTGTTTCAGACACTCCGGGTATTTTGAGAAGAGAGAGAATAACAGAACTGGGATAATGGAAAAGCAAAAAGATGGGACAGGAATTTAAGGACAAAGAGAAGCTTTCTGCAGCTTCTGAAATCCTACCAAACAGGAGCTATGGCAAAGCACAGGCTTTACATATAAATACACACATACACATCCATATACATGTGCAATTTATTTATGGGTCAGCTAAGTGCCACAGAAGAACTAGCCCTAGAGCTCTAGGGCTAAAGTCGGGGTGGCTTTTTCCTAAGTTCAAATCTGGCCTCAGATATTTAGTAGCTGTGTCACCCTTGCCAAGTCACTTACCCCTGTTAATTCAGCTATCTCAGCTGTAAAATGAGATGGAGAAGGAAATGCCAAACTACTCCAGTATCTTTGTCAAGAAAACCCTAAATAAGGTCATAGCTGAAACAACAATAAAAACTTCATATATGTAGAATATATAACATATTTGTATTATTTTATATATTATATGTATTATATGTGTGGACAATAAAAATAAGATATGTTTTATATATTAAAGTGGTAACTTTATATATATATGTAGAGTATACACATATCTATATGTGTATATATTTTATATCAAGATACATTAGCTAGGTAATTAGATGATCATTTGATAGATAATTAGATTGATAGACTGATACACAGACTGATAGACAGACAGACAAACCCATGCATACATACCTTTAATAAGGACTACAGGAAATTTAAATCCTTCTTATGCTACCTCATGCCTGTTTACTGCTTAGAATGACTGCCCTTCAACTGTGAGGATCACAATGAATTCAGACTCATTTGCCAAGTGCTTTGGGATCCAGAGGCATTCAACACATGAGATGAATGTGCAATATTATGCCTATGACTAAAGGTGTCTTGTCACCTTGTCAGGCAGCAAGACACATTGTTGGCAAGAACTGGGGTTGTGGCTCTCTGGAGAGCTAGAGGAGGTGGAGTCAGATTTTGTTCCTCATTTATTCATTCATTCATTGTCTCTTTGGTGTGTGTGTGTGTGTGTGTGTGTGTGTGTGTGCAAGTTTTCAAGTAAGTTGAGAGACTGACACCTTCCCCTTCTGAAGAGAAGTCTAAGTGCTGTGCACCAGGACAGGATTTTCCAAGGCCAGAGAAAACAATGGATGAGAAGTTGCCTACTACATGGAAAATGTAGTAGGGACTTTAAAACTGACCATGAAGGAAGAAAATAAATAATTATATAGCACTTAACCTATGTCTAGCATTATGCTAAGTGAATTTTTTTTACAATTATCATCTTATTTGATCCTTAAAATAAGGCTGGGAAGTAGGTGCTATGATTATTCTCATTTTGCAATTTAGGAAACTGAGGCAAACATATTAAGTGACTTGGCTCTGGTCACTCAGCTCATAAGCATCTAAGGCTAGATTTGAACTCAAATCTTTCTAACTATAACCACAGTGCACTTTCCATTTCACTACCAATTGCTACTAAAATAAAATAGGATAGAGATTTAAGAAATGAGATGCTCCCTCCAGTGCCTTCTACCCTGACTTCCTATTTTCTAACATCATAATAGTGGGCAGTTCTCTGGTTCTGATCAAATCACCCTTTAATTACACTGTGTTTTCCTTCTCAGAAGTATTCTCAATTTACCTTAACTTTTAGCCTTTAACCATTTCTTGAGGACTACAATGGCCAAACGAGTCATTCTATAGACAGTGGGAATTGAGCTTGACCATGATGAACAGATTGTAATGTTGTGGGAAAGAAAGCTGCTTCTATGCAATGGGGTTGATGTGAACAGAACTGGAGGTAAAAATGAAGTATTAAGTATATCTAAGGGGATGAGGTAAATGGAGTCATAAGTTAAGGAAGACTCATAAATCCATAGATTATAAGAGTGTAAGGAACCTTAGATGTCATCTAGTTTAATCAGGTCATTTTACATTTCTAAACTACATTAAAAAGTGTATCAAATTTTTAAGAATTAAATTTTAAGAATTTGACACAGTTTTCTTTTTGTTTTTTAATTTTCTTTTATTTTTTTTTTTTGCTGAGGCAATTAAAATTAAGTGACTTGCCCAAGGTCACACAGCTAGGAAGTGTTAAGTGTCTGAGATCAGATTTGAACTCAGGTTCTCCTGATTTCAGGGCTGGTGCTCTATCCACTGTGCCACTTAGCTGCCGTGAACAGACAATTTTCAAATGTTGAAATTAAAGCCATTTGAAAAAATGCTCTAAATCACTATTGATGCAAGGGTGCTCAAACTTTTTAAAGAGGGGGCCAGTTCACTATCCCTCAGACTGTTGGAGGGCCGGACTATAGTAAAAACAAAAACTTTGTTTTGTGGGCCTTTAAATAAAGAAACTTCATATCCCTGGGTGAGGGGGATAAATGTCCTCAGCTGTTGCATCTGGTCTGCAGGCCATAGTTTGAGGACCCCTAGATCATTAGAGAAATGAAAATTAAAACAACTCTGAGGTACCACCTCACACCTTCCAGATGGCCTAAGATGACAAAAAATTTAATGATCAATGTTGGAGTGAATGTGGGAAAACGGATACACTAATGGATTGTTGGTGGAGTTGTGAAATGATTCAACCACTCTGGAGAGCAATTTGGAACTATGACCAAAAGATTGTAAAACTGCATTTCTTTTGATCCAGCAGTGCCACTACTGGGTCTGTATACTCAGAAAATCATAAAGGAGGGAAAGGGACCCACATGTGCAAAAATGTTTGTGGCAGCTCTTTCTGTGATAGCAAAGAATTGGAAAATTAGTAGATGCCCACAATTGAGGAATGGCCAAATATGTTATGGTATAAGAAAGTAAAGGAATATTATTGTTCTATAAAAAATGATAAACAACCTGATTTTAGAAAGGTATAGAAAAATTTACATGAACTGATGTTGAGTGAAACAAGCAGAACCAGGAATACACTGTACAAGAATGTGTAATGATAAATTATCAAAAGCTTGATTCTTCTCAGTAGTTTCATGATCCAAGGGAATCCCAATAAACTTTGGATGCAAAACTCTATCTGCATCCAGAGAGAGAAATATAGAGACTGAATGTAAATCAACACGTACTATGTTCATTTTTTATCCTTTTTCTTGTGTTTTCCCCCTCTGATGTTTTTTTTTCTTTTTGTTCTGATTTTTCTCTCCCAAGGTGATTCATAAAAAATGTGTATTTTAAAAATCAGTGTACATGTATAACCAGAAAAACAATAATAAAACAAGAAAAGAGAGAACAAAAGTTCAGAGATGGCTCGATGTGAACAACAATACATATACCAGGATAGGTAGAATACCTATTAAATTGAAGAGATAAGCTCAGAAAATAACACAACCAAAGAATGGCAGTCCAATGGCTTCAGGTCCACTGGACTATGTGACAAACAGTATCATACCTGACATCTGCAGATACACAGAATTCATCTTCCTAACACTATATGGCTAAAGTGTCTCTAAACCTTAACAATTCTTACAAAGTCTCACAAAGACAAACAATGCGCCAGAAATATTTAGAGAATCTCTGTGTTAGAAGTGATCTCAGAAGGCATTTAATACAAACTATACTTAATCAAAAATGTCTTAGGCAAGGCGTCTGATTGAATACTTCCAATGACAGGGAGCTCACAACCTATAGAAACAAGTTCATTCAACTTATTGCTGACTGATTCTATATTTGATTTGGGCATTATTTCTCTCCCCTCTATTTGTACAGTCCTTCTCTGACAGAGTAAGCCATCTGATGATGTTAGGAAAGGTCTTGGACTCTAATGGGCCCAAACATTTCAGTACATTTAGGCAATTGCTATTGGGTGTTCCTTCTTTGAACTACATTAAAGACAGAGAAATTCATACCCTTTTTCAAAAATAGATTATTTGTGCACCAGGGAACAGTAAGGCATTTATCTTTCTGTGAGCCCTCTTCTTCTCCTCAGCCATTAAAATGTAAGTGGTTTTGGCTAGCTCCTGGTAGAGTGGGGAATTCAGCAGATTCTAAAATATAAACTCTTTCACAGGCAGTTCCTTCAACAGGCCCAGAGATTTCTCATTGTTATGCTGGTCCTGGAGGGCCAGGAAGAGCCTTGATTGACCTTTGTGTATTGAACAATGGAATTCTATCTCACATCTCTAGGTGAGAGATGCTGGGGGAAGTTAATGACCTCCCTCAGTCAACCAGCAATTTCTACAGTCTTTAGTCCCCAAAAAGCAGCATTGATGTAGTTGGGGAAATCCAGATCAGAAGCCTGGGACATGGATTTCAGTATCAACTCTTAACTCTAGCAGTGTGATCCCAGAAAAATTATATATCGTATTTGAGCTTCAGTATCCCAATTGGGCTTGGTTTTGAATCTTGACTCTACCTACTATTAACTATATCACCTACAAACAGGAAACACTCCCCCAACTTATATTTGTCTCCTCTAGATGGGATTCACCATTGCCCCTTTTATCCATTCAAAACACTTAACTTAAAAGTCCTCCAATGTATTTACTTTTCTAATTAGCCAGAGGACACATTTAGCTGAAAGGAAAACCATATGAGGAAATAGCATATAAAGGAATAGCATAGGAATAATGTAGCAATAAAATATTTCCTCAAAATCTTTGGGCATATTTTCTCCCAAACATATCCGTACACACATATGTATACTTAATACTTCCAGGGTAGAAATGGACACATATAGCAAATATATGTGTTCATGGATTACTACCACTGTTCCTTAAAGGGCACTGATGCCTTTGAGTGATATTATAAACCTGCTCATTGTTGGACTTATTCCCACTAGTTTTATGCAATATATAATTTCTGCTAATTATTATTGTACCACACTGATCTCATTTGGCCAATCTAGAAAGATATATCAAGAGCCATGTTGTAAAAGATTTGAAATGCCAAAGAAGAGTTTATATATTCTCTTAGAAGTCTCCAGAGGCAGTAGGGAGTTTTTGAAGCTTTTTGACCAAGAGGTTGCCATTGTAATATCTGTGTTTTAGGAAAATAAATTTGGGGGCTATGTGGAGACTGAACTGAAGAGAAAGAAACTAATTAAAATATATTAATAGGGGACCTCAATAATAACCATGTATACTATTGATTAGATCTTTCACAGTTAAACTCATTTTCTCTATCCATGGGGTAGATTGCCCAGGAGAGAACATCTCATTGTTAAAATGGGACCCTGTAAACCTAACCACTAGGAGAGGACATAGAAAGGAGAAGCTGTCAAAGAATTTCCCAGTCTTTTGTGTGTGGATGAGGGAGATGAGGAGAGAACTGAAGAGAGCACCCTGAATTAATTGAAAATTCCCAGGTGGAAGCCTCAGAGAATATCCCTTCCCATCAGAAGACTACACAATGCAGACAAAGGCGCCAGCCTCTGCATTTCCCTTCAGTGCCAGATCTCTCATTCTCCAGGTGCAGGATTTCTTCGAGAATTTAAAAGGAAAGAAAACCCTACGGAACTTCCGCTCCATTATCTCATTATCTTCAGACCCACAAAACTGCTCTTGTTTTCTAAGCAGGACTCAATTGCCAGGTGCAGTCTATTAGCACCCTCACCACAACGGTGTATATGTGGGGGGTGTGAGATAAGGGGTGGGGGGGTGAGAGGTAAGGGGGGGTGAGAGGTAAGGGGTGGGGGAACAGCCACTGACCTCGACTCATCCAACCTGGGATATGCTCCAGAAATTACCTGAAACAGGTGACATGGATGGAGCCCAAGGGAATTGCTATCATTCGGGCCTTCCTTGAAGCTCTGGGTATTTATACAAGCCCACCAAAGACAGCTTTTTTGCAGGCAACATGGGGGAAGTGTAATCAGCCCTGGCCTGAGAATCAGGAGATTTGGATTCTGCTCCCTACTTCATCTTTAATTCCTTGTAAAACCCTGGCAAGGTTACTACTGCTCTCTCTATTTAATCATGAATGCATAATTAAGATAGGAATAGTATTTAAAAGACACTATATAAAATATGTTTTCAAAGTACAAAATAATCATTTATGGTATATCTTGTTCCATATATCTCTGTAATATGGGTAGCAGGAGTATTATCATCCATCATCCATGCCAGATAAAGACACAGAGATTCAGAGAATAGAAGTGATTCTCAAGATCCCACATTACATAGAGATTATTTCTTTCTTTATATTGATATCTCTGAGGACTATCACAGGGCCTGGAATATATAGGTACTTAATAAATGTTTGTCAGTTTATTGATAGCGGATCATAACTATCAAACTAGAAGGGACCTCCTCGTAGACCTCTAGTCTTAGAGTTCCTAAATTGTTGTATGTCTTGGAAGTATGGTAAAGCCTATGAGCTTCTTTTCAATGTAATGTGTTTAAAGCATAAAATAAAATATGAAGGATTTCAAAAAAACTAATTATATTAAAATACTGTCAGTTATATACATATTTACAGAGATATAAATGAATATACATATATAACTGCACATATATAGATGCATATATATGTGGATATATATACATGTATAGATGCACATACTTGCATGTACATACTAAATATATATATATATATATATATATATATATATATACATGCATATATATCCCTGAATTTATTTTTAAATCTATGTATATGGAAATAAAAATAATATAACACATATATAAACATATATATATATATATGTGTGTGTGTGTGTGTATATACACACACACATACATGTTCAGAGTCCCCAGGTTTTATACTTTTGTCCTAGTCCACAGCTCTTATTTTTACAAATGAGGAAAATGGAACAGAAAAAGGAACAAATATCAATAAGTTTCTATTATATGTCAGACTGTGTGCTAAGAGCTCTAGAAATATTATCTCATTTGATCCTCATAACAATCCTGGGATGTAGGTGCTAATGCTATCTCCATTTTACAATCGAGGAAACTGTAAAACTCCATTTTACAATTGATGAAAGGCTAAGTGACTTGCCCAGAGTCACTGATCTTAAGAGTCTGAGGCAGATTTAAACTCAGGTTTGGGGATTCTAGGCCCAGCACCATGTAGCTCTCCTAGGTAAGATAGTAAGTGATTTATTTAAGATCACACAAATACTACAGGGGACAGTTGGTATTTTTCCCCAGGTCTTCCAACTCCCAACACAGTGCTCATTTCACTGAACTACATGGCCTGTAAATGGAGCCAGGATACAAACCCAGGACCTGCCTCTAGGATTCTTGTTTTTTTTGCTCCATCATATGAGCTGTGTGTGTTTGAGCAACTTATTCTATCACTATTCCAGGCTGCGTCTCGTATCACTTGCCTCCCCCCCCTACTCTGAGCCTGATAAAACTACACATAGAAAAATTTTTGGAACTGAAAGGTATGGCCCTTATAAAAGGTTGTTATTTTTGTGGTTTTTGAGGTTTCTTTAGTTGTCCCAGCTGCTTCTGCTGCCGTTGTAAATTTGGTTCCATCACTCCCTTAAGAGTCAGGTCTTTCAAATAGGAAAAGAAACACACTTTTGAGCACCTAAACAAGCAATGAGACTCCACATTTTTTTGCACTAAAAATCATCCATAATTAAAAGTGTCCGCTCTAATTAGTGACCCAATAAACCACACCTTTGGTAAACCTGTTAGCTGGGGATAGAGGACCATCATACAAGCAAGCCCCATCTTCCACTTGCTAGCAAAATTTTTAAATTGCAGGCTAAAGGTCGAGGAAGAAATGAATAGTACCTGCTAGCCTTGCTATTCCCACCCTGTTAGCATTATTATGAATAATTGCTGATATTTGTGCATGGTTTTTTAACTATAAAGCACTTTTCTCTCCCTCTTTTATCTCCCATAGCCATCTCAGGTGCCATATGTTGTTGGGTAGTATGAATTATTATGTTTATTTTGCAGAGACAGAAACTGAAATCTGGAAATATGATCTGCCACAGTCCCACTAACAAGTATGATGGCAATTAGAATTTGAACCCAAGACTTCTCACTCCCATCACATTATTATTTTTCCCACAATATTATGATACACATTGGCAAGATAACAAAATGCATTACATCCCTCCACACAGACGGGATATTAAAAAAGTCAGCAGTCTTTGTTGGCAATATCCTGGGGAGACTATCTCAGGGCAAGATCAGACTTGGAAACAAACCCTGAGATAAGAATCCATTTTCTGTTTCAGAGCTCAGAAATGGAGGCAAGTCAGAGGCCAGAGGAGGGAGGGCTGAGCTTTGATCTCCAAAAACAATACATGGTCTTTTGAAAGTGCCAGCTATGGCTACTCTGAATCCTAGTCAGCAAAGGGGCCTGCATATGTACATAAGAACTGCCCTCTTGCCTCATTTACAGATTTAACATGAAGCTTAATAATATATCAGACAGCTGTTTGATAGGAGAAAAGGGAAATACTGATTTAAATCTTTCTCTTCACATTTGTTGCAGTATCATTATTATGATTAGCTGCTATTTATATTACTTTAAGGTTTGCAAAGTACTTTATAAATACCTCTTTTGATCCTTAAAGCAACCCTGGGAGATAGGTGCTATGATTATCACTATTTTACAAATAATATAATTAAGGTAGGGAGAGGTTAAGTTACTTGCCCAGGGTCATACAGCCAATCACACAGGTTTAAATTCAGATCTTTCTGACTCCAGACCTAGAGTTCTATCCACTGTGCCACCAAGATACCTGGGTAGAATTGATAAAGAGGCACATTAAAGAATCACTGAATCACCAAATTACCAAGAATAATGCATTACCTTTAGAAAGAGTCTTCCCTCCAAGATTCATTCATTTGCTATTCATTTATTTAGATTTTTTTTTGGACTAGGTGAAAGAGGTGATCTTTTTGCTCCACTTGCTACCTACTCTAAATCACTAAACTGAGACCTGGGAAAAGGAGGCTGAGGTCTCCAATTACATCCAGGATATCTCCTGTCGTGCTGATCTCTATCTGGCCACTAGACTCAGATGACTCTGGAAGAAAAGCGAGGCAGGTGATCTTGCATAGCCCTCTCTCACTTAAATCCCATTTACTTGCATGTCACAGCATCCCCTCCCTGATGTCATGGCCCTTTTCAAGAATGAAGAATAAAAACAAGAACAACTTACATTTTTTTGGTTTATTTATGTCCAATTCTTAATCAGCCTATTTAGGGGCCTTTTTGGCAGAGATACTATATTGGCTTGCCATTTCCTTCTCCAGCTCATTTTATGCTTGACAAAACTGAGGCAATCAGGGTTAAGTGACTTTCCCAGGGTCACACAACAAGGAAGTGTCTGAGGCTAGACTTGAATTTAGGAAGATGAGTTTTCCTGCCTCCATCCTCCTGTTCCTCTATGCATTCACTGTACCACCTAGAATAAAGAGAGAGAGAATGGGTCTAAAGGCAACAGTTAGAGAGTTGGTGTTATAATCAGAAAGAATTAAATTCAAGTGACACCCCTAGCATATATTGACTAAGTGACTCTGGCCAAGTCACTTAACTTCTTAATGTTCGAGACAATTATAGTTGACTAAAGATGCTGACCTATTTTGGGGGGATGAGGGTATTGAAGAGGGTAATTTCCTTATCTGAGAGTTTGTTTTCTTACCCAGTATATTCCCTATATAAACAAAGTCCCAGGGCCAGTCTCTATTCCATGTCTATTCCATTCCTATTACCATGTCTAGATGTTGTTATGAGAATCCAGTGAGCTAATCCAATGGCAGAAAATGCTTTGCAAACTTCAAAGCATTGTACATATCTTTCATATCATTATATTAATGCACATCCAACAGTATTTAGCCAATTTCTTCTGTTCTCTCTGGGTAAGGGCAATGGCTAAAAGTTACAGAAGGCATAGGGAAAGAACATTCAGTAGCTGAAGAGCATTAGGCAATAAGGCAGCCAAGATCAAAGAAATGATCTCCTGGGAATGGGAAGGGAAACTTCTAACTTTAATCAGGATTACAATAAGATCCTGATCTTAATTACAAATTAATTGTGGCACAGATTTTGACCAGGAATCCAAAAAGAACCAAGGTCACTAACTGAAGCCTAAAGTCATTAACAAGTGAAGCCCTAATCCCAAACTGAGAGTGAATTTTAGCCACCAAATCTGGCAACAGACTGAATCCTAATTTTGTCTGAGTACTGAATCTCACTACAGACTACAGAATAACCCTCTACTTTAAACTGGGCTCGTATGGTAGAGATAGAGTGAGATTTAATGTTTTTATTCACAAAGTAACTTCTAACCTTAGCCACATACAAAGCAACAGCTACTCTTTATCCTAAATAATACTCTTTGCAAACCAAACTAGAGGTTATGGATAATTAGATATACCTCAGAAAAGCTAGGTGGTACAATGGACAGTGGCAGCCTAGAGTCAGGAATTGTCATCTTCCTGAGCGCAAATCTGACTTTGGACAGTTTCCTAGCTGTGTGAATCTGGACAAGTCACTTAACTCTGCTTGCCTCAGTTTCCTCATCTGTAAAATGAACTGGAGAAGGAAATGGCAAACCACTCTAGGAACTCTGACAAGAAAACTCAAAATTAGTTCATAAAGAGTCAAATGTGCAATGACTCTAGTAATTTAATATTTGACAAATCCAAAGACCCCAGCTTCTGGAATAAGAACTTACTATTTGATAAAAATTACTGGGAAAACTAGGCAGTGACCCAGACCCAATACCTATCCCAAGAAAAGACTGAAATGGGTTTATGATTTAGACATAAAAAGTGATACTCTAAGCAAATTAGGAAAACAAAGGATAGTTTGCTTCTCAGAACTGTGAACAAGGAATTTGTGGTCAATGAAGAACTAGAATACTTTATGAAATGCAAATGAATAATTTTGATTATGTTAAAACATTTTGTACATGGAGAGTTAATTGGTACAGTGGATAGAGCACCAGTCCTGAAGTCAGGAGAATTGAGCAAATTTGAAAACACTTAAATTCCTATTGTGTGACCTGGAATTTATAACCCCAATTGCCCCCAGGGAAAAAATATAAAATAAAACAATGAGAAATATTAAAGGGAAGGAAAATGGGGGAGATTTAACATAAAGGTTTTTAAAAAAGGTATTTCTAAATTAAAGAATTTTTAAATTTAAAGAATGAAACTTAATTTAAAATGCAAAGAATATAAAAATTTTGTGAAGAATTAAACCATTTATAGCAGTTAAATCACTTGTCAAAAAATTAAATTAAAAACTTTAAAGTCCCCAACATTTTCAATTTGCTAAAAAAACAAAAAATGAAAATATTGAAGGGAGGGGAAAATTGAATTAATTGTTTTTTAAATATCAATATTGAGAGCAATTAGAACGCCCCAAAGATAAATCAAAGTATAATTTTTATTAAATAACTTTTATTGTAACCCTTTGGAGGGAATTTTTTAAAATTATCCTTGACCACTTTTTTTTTATTTAAAGTTTAATTTAAGGGGATATATACATGGGTAACTTTTAACATTAAAATAATTGCCCAAACCTCTGTTCCAATTTTTTTTACCTTTTTTAATCCCCCTAAATTAATTTGACCATTTTTTATTAAAATATAATTTAGATACATAAGTAACTGACTAAAACATTATTTTTTTTACAAAAGAACGATTTAATTATTGTACAATTAGTTTGAAAAATCAAAGATAGGTTGATAAAATAGGGACTGGGAATTAATGTAATGGTTTTTAGCATTCCCAGAGTTCTTTTCTGAAGAGTTCAGTTCTTTACTGCTCCATTACAAATGATTTGGTTGATCTCGTTGTTGAGGATGGCCTGATCCATCAGGATATAATTCAGTATTGTTTGAAGTATAATGATCTCCTGGTCCGCTCATTTCATTAGCATCAGTTCGTGTAAGTCCTCCAGGCCTTTCTGAAATCATCCTGTTGGTCATTTCACAGAACAGTAATATTCCATAATTTTCATATACCACAATTTATTAAGCACTAACTGATGGACATCCATTCAGTTTCCAGTTTCTAGCACTAAAAAAGGGCTGCCACAAACATTCGTCATACAGGTCCCTTTCCTTCTTTATAACTTTTGGGATATAATCCCGAAAACGTTGGATCAAAGGGTTGGTTTTGATAACTTTTGAGATAGTTCCAAACTACTTCCAAAATGGTTGATTTTTCCAAACCCACCAACAATGAATCAAGTCCCAGTTTTCCACATCCCTCCAACAATCAAATTATTTTTCCTTCACTTAGCCAATTTAAGGGTGTATTTCAGAGTTGTCTTAATTTGATTTTTGATTAATAATGACTTGGACATCTTTTCAAGACTAGAAATAGTTTCAATGTTCTATCTGAGAATTGTTTTATATCCTTTGACCATTTTTTAATTGGAAGGTTAAATTTTTTATAAATTAGAGTTAATTTCATATATTTTGGAAATGAGGCCTTTATCAGAACCTTTGATTAAAAATATTTTCCCAGTTTATTGCTTCCTTCTTAATCTTTGTCTGATTAGTTTTGTTTGTACAAAACTTTTCAGTTTGATAATCGAATTTTTATTTTGTGACGGGTAATTCTAGTTCTGCTTTTGTCAAAAACCTTCCCTTCCCACAGGTCTGAGAGGAAAACATCCTTATGCCTCTAATTTATTAATAATTTCATTCTTTGCCTAGGTCATGAACCCATTTGACCTTTATTTTGGTGTACGGCTTTTGGATCAATTTCCTAGTTTTCCATATTAGTTTCCAATTTTCCCAGCAATTTTATCAAAAGTGTTCTTTATCCCAAAAGGGATCTTGGGTTTGTCAAAGACTAGGTTGTATATTTGTTGACTGTTTTATCCCTTGAACCTAATCTATTCCACTGATCAACTAATCATTCCTTAGCCAATACCAAATAGTTTTTAATGCCTCATAGTATAGTTTTAGATCTGGGTGCTAAGCCACCATCATTTGATTTTTTTTTTTAATTCCCTTGAAATTCTTGACCTTTTGTTTTTCCATATGAACTTTGTTGTTATTTTTTCTAGGTCATTAAAATAGTTTTTTGGGAGTCTGATTGGTATAGCCTTGCACTCACTTCTATTCCAATTTTTCCCCTCTCCCTCCATCCCCTCCCCTAGATGGCAAGCAGTCCTATATATGTTAAATATGTTGCAGTATATCCTAAATACAATATATGTGTGCAGAACCAAACAGTTCTTTTGTTGCACAGCGAGAATTGGATTCAGAAGGTAAAAATAACCCAGGAAGAAAAACAAAAATGCAAACAGTTTACATTCATTTCCCAGTGTTCTTTCTTTGGGTGTAGCTGCTTCTGTCCATCATTGATCAATTGAAACTGAGTTAGGTCTCTTTGTCAAAGATATCTACTTCCATCAGAATACATCCTCTACAGTATCGTTGTTGAGGTATATAATGATCTCCTGGTTCTGCTCATTTCACTCAGCATCAGTTCATGTAAGTCTCTCCAAGCCTCTCTGTATTCATCTCTTATTGGTCATTTTTACAGAACATAAATTCATAACATTCATATACACACTTACCCAACCATTTTCCAATTCATGGGCATCCATTCATTTTCCAGTTTCTAGCCACTACAAACAGGGCTGCCACAAACATTTTGGCACATGCAGGTCCCTTTCCCTTCTTTAGTATCTCTTTGGGATATAAGCCCAGTAGTACACTGTGCATGCATTTTGATCCAGCAGTGTCTTTATTAGGCCTGTATCACAGAGAGATCATAAAAAGGGAAAGGACCCACATGTGCAAAAATGTTTGAAGCAGCCCTTTTTATACTAGCAAGGAACTGGAAAGTAAGTGGATACCCGTCAGTTGGAGAATGGCTGAATAAGTTATGGCATATGAATGTTATAGAATATTATTGTTCTATAAGAAATGATCAAGAGGCTGGGCTGGTTTCAGAGAGGCCTTGAGAGATTTACATAAACTGATGCTAAGTAAAGTGAGTAGAACCAAAACAGGATCTCCCTTCCAGGAGGGAGTATGAGTGTGTGTGTATGTGTGTGTGTGTGGAGACAGAGGCAAAGAGAGAGAGAGAGAGAGAGAGAGAGAGAGAGAGAGAGAGAGAGAGAGAGAGAAGAGAGAAGAGGAAAGGAGAGAAGAGAAAAGGAGAGAAGAGAGGAGAGAAGAAAGGATAGAAGAGAATAGAGGAGAGAGGAATGGGGAAGAGAGAAGAGGAAAGGAGGGAAGAAGAGAGAATAGAAGAGAATAAAGAAGAGAGGAATGGAGAAGAAAGAAGAGAAGAGCAGAGGAGAGGAAAGGAGAGGAGATGAAAGGAGAGAGGAAAGAAGGACGGGAAAGGAGAAAAGAGGAGAGGAGAGAGAAAAGGATAGGAGAGAAGAGAATAGAGAAGAAAAGAAAGGAGAAAAAAGGAGAGAAAAAGAGAGGAGAGGAAGGAAGAAGAGAGGAGAGGAGGGAAAGGAAGGGGAGGAGAGGGAAGACGAAGGGAGAAAGGAGGGAGAAATGTTTTACTTTTATATCACCTTTATTTTTTTCAATATACCCCCTCTCCTTTGCTACCCAGAGGACCCTCTTTTATAACAAAGAATAGAAAAAGTAAATTAAAAAGGTAATTCAGCAAACTAGCCGACACATAAACTGAGTTCATCAATATATACAGTGTTCTATGCCCATTGTGGGCCCCTTGACCAGGAAGGAAAAGGGGAAAACCGTCTTACCTCCTCTTTGAGACCAGGCTTGGCCACGAGCACTCCAGAGGAGGCTAGTCTGACCAGGGCAGCCTTCCCGTTTGGTTGCCAGTTTAAGGGGGCAGCGCGCACACACACACACACACACACACACACACACACACATATACACACACACACACACACACACACACACACACACACATATACACACACACACACACACACACACACACACACACCTTAGAAGGAAATGCAGAGCAGAGCGCACTGGGAGGGGAGGAGCTGAGGTTTGGGGAGTTGAGGGGCTTTTTCAGGCTGGCGTGGGCTCGCTCTCCAGCACTTGTTCCTCGGCCCGAACCTGAGCAGGGAGGGGGAGGCAGGCTGTGAGTCATTCTCATGCCGAGCAGGCCTCCCTCCGTCCTCGCCACCCGCACAGTTCTCTACGACACGGCTTCTGAAAATGTCAACTTCTTATCTTGCCAGAATTTTACTGACTTGGAGAATTCAATAAAGCAGCTGAGGAAGACTTAAAATAATAATGATGCCGGATATTTCTAGAGCCAGAGGCCCAGAAAAGCCTGAACCACCTTTCCCCTGCAAGAGTAAGCTTAATTGCCACAACACCCGTGGCCCGGCAACTACAGATTTAACAATCCACAAGACTCAGAGGGGGCAGGGAATTTGCCTGAAATTATCCAGCAGCTAAATGGTCCAATTCAATGATTAATTCAACAAATATTTATTATATCATGAACGAACTACATGGCCTTTGTCTGGGGACCAATTAGTACCTAAAGCCCCAGTGTCAGGGTCATAGGTATCTGATACAGAATTTTATAGAGCCGGAGGTGAAAAATCTTTCAAAAATATATTATCCAATACTCTCTTGTTAAATAATAATAGTTTTTTTCAAATTATATACGAAGATAGCTTTCAACATTCACCCCAGCAAAACCTTGTGTCCCACATTTTTCTCGCTCCCTCTCCACCTCCTTCCTCCCCTAGACAGCAAGCAATCTGATATAGGTTAAACATGTTCAGTTCTTTTAAAAGTATTTCCACATTTGTCATGCTCAAAAGAAAAATCACATCAAAAAGGGAAAAACGGAAAAGAAAATAACTAGCAAGAAAATGACAACAACCAAAAAAAATTGAAAATACTATGTTGTGATCCATATTCAGTCCCCACAGGACTGGGTACAAATCTCTCCATCACAAGTCTATTGGAATTATCCTGAATCACCTCATTATTGAAAAGAGGTTATTACATACCCTTGTTGTTGCTGTGTACAATGTTCTCTTAGTTCTTTTCACTTTGTTTAGCATCAGTTCGTGTAAGTCTCTCTAGTCCTTTCTGAAATCATCTCGTTAGTCATTTCTTACAGAACAGTAATATTCCATAACATTCATATGCCACAGCTTATTCAGCCGTTCCCTAGCTGATGGGCATCTACTCAGTTTCCAGTTTCTTGCCATTACACAAAGGTCTGCCACAAACATTTCTACCATGTGGGTCCTTTTCTCTTTTTTATAATCTCTTTAAAATCCAGACCCAGTAAACACACTATTGTATCAAATAAACAGTTTGCATAGTTTGATAGCCTTTTCTGCATAATTCCAAATTGCTCTCCAGAATGGTTGTGTCAGTTTACAACTCCACCAACAATATACTAGTGTCCCAGTTTTCCTACATCTCCTTCAATATCTAACATTTTCCTTTTTTTAATCATATTGGCCATCCTGATAGGAATGAAATGGGTTTTCAGAATTGTTTTAATTTCCATTTTTCTGATCAACAATAATTTAGAATCTTTTTTATGTGACTATAAATAATTTTGATTTATTTCTCTGAAAACTGTTCATATTCTTCAACCATTTATGAATTGGGGAATGACTTGTAAATTTTATAAATTTTCCTAAATTTCCTATATGTTTATTAGTAATATTGCTTGCAAAATTATTTTCCAGTCTTCTTCTTTTCTTACAATTTTAGGTATATTTGCTTTGTTCATGCAAAAGCTTTTAAAATTTTATATAAAGCAAATGATCGATTTTTTTGTATTTTGTAATGCTCTCTATATCTTCTTTGATCCTAAATTCTGTTCTTATCAATAAATCTGACATGACTATTCCATGCATTTTGAAGTTCCTTATGGTATTACCCTTTTAGTACAAATCATGTTATCTTGGTATTTAGTGTGAGACATTGGTCTATACCTAATTTTTGCCATACTATTTTCCAGTTTTCCAGTAGTTTTTATAAAATGATGAGTTTTTTCCAAAAGCTTGGATCTTTGAGTTTATCTAAATACTAGATAATTAAGGTAATTTATTATAATGTAATTTGTAACTATTTTATTCCACTTATCCACTACTCTTATCTCTTAGCAAGTATCACATTGTTTTGACAATTACTACTTTATAATAGTTTGAAATCTGGTTCAGCTAGAGCACCTTTCACATTTTTTCATTGACTCCTTTTATATCTTTGAGCTTTTGTTCTTCCAGAGGAATTTTGTTACTATTTTTTCTAGCTCCATAAAATATTTTCTGACATTTTTATCAGTATAATATTTAATAAATAAATTATTTGGGTAGAATTGTCATTTTTATTATATTGGCTTAGCCTACCAATGAACAATTAATATTTTCTAATTGTTTACATCTGAGTTTATTTATGTGAAATGTTTTAAAGTAGTATTTATATAATTCCTGGGTATATCTTGGATAAATAGATTCCCTAAATATTTTATATTTTCATCAGTTATTTTAAATTTATTTTCTCTTTTTATCTATTGCTACTGTACTTCATTGATAATATATAAATGCTAATGATTTCTGTGGATTTATTTTGTAATAGCTTTTTACTTTCAAAATATATGTATTTCAACATTCACCCTTGCAAAACCTTGTGTTCCAAATTTTTTCCCTTCCTTTCCCTCACCCCCTTAAGACAGCAAGTAATTCATATATTTCTATGTATGTGTGTGTGTGTGTGTGTGTGTGTGTGTGTGTGTGTACACATATTTCTACCAAAAAAAAAAAGATCAAAAAAGGGAAAAAAATGAGAAAGAAAACAAAAAGTAAGAAACAATAACAAAAATGGTGAAAATACTATGTTGTGATCCACATTCAGTCCTCATAGTCCTCTTTCTGGGTGAAGATGGCTCTCTCCCTCACAAGTCCGTTAGGCTTGTTCTGAATTATAGTTGAAAGGAGCCACGTCCATCAGAATTGATCATCACATAATCTTGCTGTTGCTATGTACAGTGTTTTCTTTGTTCTACTCATTTCACTTAACAACAGTTGATATAAGTCTCTCCAGGCCTTTCTGAAATCATGTGGATTTGCTAAGGCTGTTAATAATTTCAACTATTTTTAATGTATTCTCTAGGATTTTCTATGTATAATATCATATATGCAAAGAGTTGGTTTTGTTTTCTCATGGTCTATTCTAATTCCTTTCATTGCTTTTTTCTTTCCCTTATTGCTATAATTAACACTTTGAATACAATACTAAGTAATGTAAGTGATAATGGACATCTTTGTTTCACCCCGGATTGTATATGGAAGTTTTCTAGCTTATTCCCATTACAGATAATGCTTGCGTATGGCTTTAGATAAATATTACTTCTCATTTAAGTTACACTGCACCAATTCCTATGACCTCTAGTGTTTTTAACAAAGGATAAAATAAAGGGGGTAATATAGTTAGCAATAGTAATTATAAAAGGTATTTTGAAGCAAGTTTCCCAGATGAGGGCCTCATTTCTCAAATGTATAGGTAATTTTTGGTTGTTGGCCTAGCTCCCATTGCTCTTTGAAATATCATATTCCACTCCCTTCAATCCATTAATGTAGAAGCTGCTAAATTTTGTGTTATGGCTGATGATGGCTCCACTATATTTGAATTGTTCCTTTTTGGATTCTTGAACTAAGACGTCCAGAATTTGGATATAATATTCCTGGGAGTATTCATCTTGAGGTCTCTTTCAGAAAGTGATATGTGGATTCTTTCAATTTCTGTATTATCTTCTGGTTCTAGAATGTCAGGACCCTTTTCGTTGATAATTTCTTGAAAGATGATGTCCAACTCTGAGATACCACCACACACCTTTCAGTTTGGCTAAGATAACAAGAAGAGATAGTGATGAATGTTGGAGGAGATGTGGGGAAAGTGGGACACTGATGCAGTGTTGTTGGAGTTGTGAACGGATCCAGCCATTCTGGAAAGCGCTTTGGAACTATGCTCAAAAAGTTGTCAAACTGTGCATGCCCTTTGATCCAGCAAAATTATTACTGGGTTTATAAACCAAAGAAATATTAAATAAGGGAAAGGGACCTGTATGTGCAAAAATATTTGGGGTAGCCATTTTTGTAGTGACTAGAAACTGGAAATTAAATGGATGCCCATCAATTGGAGAATGGCTGGGTAAATTGCGGTATATGAATATTATGAAATATTATTGTTCTGTAAGAAATAACCAGCAGGATGAATACAGAGAGGACTGGGGAGACTTACATGAACTGATGCTAAGTGAAATGAGCAGAAACAGGAGAACATTATACATTTCAACAACAATACTATATGAAAATCAATTCTGATGGAAGTGGCTATTTTCAACAACGCGAGGATCCAAATTAGTTCCAAACGATCAGTAATGAACAAAACCAGCTATATCCAGTGAAAGAACACTGGGAAATGAGTGTGGACCACAACATAGCATTTACACACTTTCTGTGATTGTTTGCTTGCATTTTTGTTTTACTTCCCAGGTTATTTTTACCTTCTTTCTAAATCCGATTTTTCTTGTGTAGCAAGACAACTGTATAAATATGTATACATATTGCATTTAACATTAACATATTTAATATGTATCTAGGGTAGGGGGTACAGGGAAAGAGGGAAACAGTTGGAACAGAAGTTTTTGCAAAGGTCAATACTGAAAAATCATCCATGCATATGTTTTGTCAATAAAAAGCTATAATTAATTTAAAAAAAGAAAGATGATATCTAGGCTCTTTTTTCATTATGGCTTACAGTTATATCAATATTTTAAATTATCTCTCCTTGATCTTTCTTCTAGGACAGTTTGCCAGAAATTTCACATTTTTTTCTATTTAAAAAAATTCTTTTGGATTTGATTTATTGTATCTTGATTTTTCATGAAATCATTAACTCTCATTTGCTCAATTCTAATTTTTAATTTTTCCTCAGTGAGCTTTTGTACCCATTTGGTTTTTTTAAGGCATTCTTCACCTCAATATTTCCTTTTGTATCACTCTCATTTCTCTTCCCAATTTTTCCTCTACCTCTCTTATTTGATTTTCAAAATCTCTTTTAAAACCTTCCATACCCTAAAACCAATTCTCATTTTTCTTGTAAGCTTTGAATGTGAGAGTTTTGATTTTGTTGTCATCTTCTGAGTATATATTTTGATCTTCTTTGTCACCATAATATTTGGTAGAATTCACTTCTATGATTAGAATTTTTTTTTATTGTTTCCTCATTTCCTCAGCCTATTACTTGGCTTTTAATTCTTCATTAAAGTAGGGCTCTGTTTCCAGTCTTTTTAAGTGTAATGTCACAAACTTTAGGCTTTTTGTGCAGCTATTTTCAGAGATCCTTCTAGGTACCTGTGCGGTAAGCCAGCCCTGCTACCCAGTTCTGAATATGGACAAAGCAACAGAGTCCTGCCACAATGACAGCAAAGAAGCCCCTTCAGTCTCCCTCTGACCAGCTGTCTATCCCCCTACCAGTGAGTTGAGATCTCTAGAAGCTGCCACAGTTACAATCCCTGCTTCTAATACAGCACTGCTGCTGGCACTGATTGATTCAATGGCACCCAAAATCCAATCCTGGGCTGGCCCCCACTCATACCCAAGTACATCAAACCTTTTGCAAAATTGTCCTTGGCCTCTGTGGGCTGAGGAGGTCTAGAGATCATGACACTTCATGCTTCCTGGAACCTGAGCTGTGCTGACACAGCCTGTCCTGAGATTATGTTCAGAACCATGCCAATGCAACAGACCCCTCCTGCTGAACTTCCAAACCATCTTTGGCTAAAAAATTGTTCCACTCCATGTGTCACTAAACTCCATAAATCATGATGTGGGTTATGATGCTTTAAAATTTGTTTAGTCATTACTTAAAAGGTATTTGGAGGAATCTAGGGGAGAAGAATCAACTTAGCTCTGTCTCCTCATGTTTGATTTATTTTCTACATCAATATTCATTAGGGAAATTGGCACATAATTTTCTTTCTCTCTTTTGGTTCTTCCTGGTTTGGGTGTCAGCACCATATTTGTGTCATAAAAGTAATTTGTTAGGATTCTTTCTTTGCCTATTTTTCCAAATAGTTCACATAGTATGGGGATTGGTCTTTCTTTAAAAGTTTGATAGAATTCACTTGGTAGAATTGATCTGCTCTTGGAAACTTTTTAGAAAATTTAGTGGTGGCTTGTTCAATATCTTTTTTCCTAAGATTGGTTTATCAAATAATTTTATTTCTTCTTCTGTTAAGGAAAAATCACATGAATAAGAGGAAAACTAGGAGAGACCAGTGTCATGAAAACTCAGAGATGAGAATATTAAAGAATAGGTGATAAATAGTGTCAAATAGTAAAGACTCATCAAGGAAGGATTGAGCCAAAGTCATTACATTTTGCAATTAAGAGATCATTGGTAATTTTCGAGAAAGCAGTTTCAGTTGAATGAAGAGGAGATGGAGATGAAGTAAGCTAGATAGCATAGAGCATTTAGAAAAGAGTGAGAGAAGAGGAATTGAGGGTACCTAGTAGATTATTTTTTCAAGGAGTTTAGTCACAAAGCAAAGGATAGAGAGAATAGGTATATTCCATGGATAGAAAGAAGAGAATAGCTAGCAGGGATGATTTGCTCAATGAAGAATTTGTTGAAGAATGGAAAAGACATAAATATACAAGCAATAGGCTACTAGATTGAAAATAAGAGTGAGAATGGAGATGATAGTGAGAATAATCTAATTGAATAGAAGGGAATAGATCAAGGGTGTATATATAGAAGAACTAATTTAGGCAAGGAGAAGGTAAACTTCTTTATCCAAATTTGAATGAAGGAAGATATAGTGGGGTAAGGTATCTGAATGATTAGAGGTGAGGAGGATGAGATAAAAGAAAGCTTTAGATGAATGTTTTATTCATCTTATTTAGATGAATATTTTAGTTGCAATCTGAGGTGAGGTTTTCAGGTAAAAGGTAAGAGTGGATATAACTGGGGACTTGAGAGATGAGGGGCTTTGAAATAGATGTCATTGAAAGTTAGATAGTGAATTGTGCAAAAAGAGCTAGAAGTGTTGCTTTGCTGCAATAAGTGCCCAGTTGAGATTTCTCAACCATCACAAGTAAATAAATAGAAAAAGAGATAGATAAATAAATCAATAAGTAAAGTGAATCAATTCAAAGTGGTTTCCTGATCTCCATTTCTGTTCGATACCATTTTGATGGAAGTGAAGAAGACAAACAGTGGGGATAAGGCATAATTGCAAAGTGACAATAGGATGAGGGAGCAAAATATTCAAGAGAAAAGAATAATGAAGAGTTGAATATATTCACCAAAGAGCAGAATTAAGGAAAAGGAGAGTGTAGTCTGTGTAAGAGTGATTATTTGAAAAAGTATTGAGGGGAAAAGGCAACAGAGATCGCAGTGATTTTGAAGAGCACAGTTAAGGGTACTAAGGCATAAAAAAAGATGAAATGATAAAAGATTCTGATCAAATAAATGAAATTCACAGTACATGAATATGGAAGTAGAACAATTATGAACAATGGCAAGACCAAGAGTGTGGGTTGAGGTAGAGAAGTAAACCAGGAAACTAAATAAATTGAGAAACTAGGAAGTTAGAGTACTTGAGAAAGCACACACATGCATATGTATGTATATAATACATATATACATATGTACACACATAAATACATATATCTATCACATATCTACATTTTATTCAGTCATTTTTCAATCTTGTTCAAATCTTAATGACCCTATTTGGGATTTTCTTGGCAGAGATATTGGAATGATTTTCCATTTCCTTCTCCAACTCATTTTACAGATGAGGAAACTAAAGCAAGCCCAGGACCACTCAGCTAGTAGGGTCTGAGGCCAAATTTGGACTCAGAAAGATGAATCTTCCAAACTCCAGCCCTATCATTTTATCTACTGTGCCACCTAGATGCCCACAAAGTATAAATAATATATATGCATATATGTATATATGTATAATGTGCTAAGTATATATGTGACCCCAAAATATGCATATAGACAACAAACATATATATCTATATATACATGTGTATATATATTGGCTAAAGTCCTGTAGTATGAGATCAAGAGTTGAGGAGAAAAGACAATGAGTAGGGCACTAAGTTTCCTCAGAAAGGAAGGAGAATGCCCTGGTAGTTGATTGATAATGACCATTATGATCTGGGTTGGGTTATCAATTTGTGTACAATAGGTCTCAGAGGAGGAAAAATCATTATATGATATCCACAGAGGAGCAGTTATAGAAGAGGCAATGGGGGACGAGGTCATTCAGATTTTCTGATCTTAACAAGAAAATGAGTGGTTTGTTGAAAATGCAGTTAGTATGAAAAAGAATTTTCATTTCAAAAAAGAATCTCTCATCTGGGAGAGAACCATGTGTCCATGAGGAACAGAAGATGAAAGGAGTAAGTGTAGAGGAAAATAAAATTTTAAAACTATGGTACATACTTTGTAGAAGTCACAGGAGAAGAGACAGGCTAGAGTAAGACATTTGGTGTGAGGTAATTGGGAAAGGAGTCAGTGGCTGTTATTAGAGAATGGAGTTTGTACATAGTCAATCATTCAGAATCACTGGAATGGAGAGACTTTATGGAGTTGGGAATATTTTTTGCTGAGGTAATTGGGGTTAAGTGACTTGCCTAGGATCACACAGCTAGGAAGTATTAAGTCTCTGAAATCACATTTGAATTCAGGTCCTCCTGACTTCAGGGCTGGTGCTCTATTCACTGCACCACCCAGCTGCCCCCAGTTGGGAGTATTTTAAACACTGAGGAGTGTAACCAGTGACAGTGGTAATGGTTGTAGAGAAGTTATTATACCATAACATGTTATTATACCATAACAGGACCTCACTTGAGGCTCAGCCTCAGACTAGATAGTGATGCTATGTTTTGTGGTCATTTCACAGTAAGCAGGAGCAGGAGGAAATATGTAAGCCTTCTCGGAACAAGAGAAGGTCAGGGAGACAGGAGGTTAAGAGTCTCTTTATGGTGCAATTCTCCCTGGCAATGTTCTCAAGGAAGACTTCTAAAGACCAGAAGACATATTTCAAAGTCTTTTTTCCTGAGAACAGTCAGTCAGGGTTTATATAGATATACTCCTTTCCCTGGACCATGTACTTCCCTACCCCTGCACCTTTCTCAGAGAATGATAATTAAATCAACATAACCTTTGCTCTTGTGAAAGTTATAAAAATCCAATGCCTGATGATTCCTTTCAGGGGAACCTAGATTCAAAGTTTAAGACTGGCTATGCTAGATTCTTTCTTTGACCACCATTCACAATTCTTTCTGTCTGTCTGATCAATATTTTAAAGGATCATTATTCCAAGCTTCTTTGGGGTTTTGTTTTTGGGGGTGTGAGGGTGTGGGGGTGTTTGGGGGGGTATGTATATGTGCCTGTATGGCAAAGCTCTAACTTGTGTCCTCTTCTATTCTCCTCTCCTTCTCCTTCTCTTCCTCCTCCTCCTCCCTCTTCTCCTCCTTCTCCTCTTGCTCTTCTTTCTCTTCCTACTCCTAACCTTGGATCTGAATTCTAGTGCATCAATGTATTAATAAATCAGCATTTATTTAGTACTTACCATGTACCAGGCACTGTGCTAAGTGTTGGGGATTTAAAAAAGAAAGAAAGAAAAAAAAAAGCAATTCTTACCCCCAAGTAGCTTATATCCAAATGGAAGAAACAATATATGCTGTCCATAAATCAGCACACATACACAATAAGTGCAGAACAGAGAAAATAATTAGATCTGGGATACTTGGAAAAGGTGTCCTAAATAACAAACTATCTATTAGGTATGTCTAATGAGACTCATTGTAGGAAATTATTTAAAACTTAACATGTCTAAAACAGAACTCATTGTCTTTTTCTCTCAAGCCCTTGATTCTTCTTAATATCTTTATTTCTCTGAAGGTGACACCATCCTTCCAGTTTCTCAGGTTCAAAACCTTAGAGTTACCCTTGGCTTGTCACTTTCATTTATTTCACCATCAATCAGCTGCTACGTTCTCCTTCCTCAATATCTCTCCCAGCTATCCTTTTCTCTCTAAGTAGCAGTTGCCACCCTTATTCAGGCACTCAACATCCCTCTTCTGAGCTACTTCAACAGCTTCTCTCTTTGCTTTGCTCTAGGACATCCCTCCTCATAACCATCTTCCACAAAGAAGTCAAATTGTTATTCCTGAAGCATGGTCTGATCATGCCAATGCCTTATTAATAAGTTCCAGTGACTACCTCTTAGCTCTAGAATAAGGTGCAAACTTCTCTTTTTTGGTGTTTAAAACTTTCCACAAACTGACTTTTCTTAACTTTTCAGACTTCTTGTACACTACCACCCCTCCGTGAACTCTACAATCTATGCCATACTAGCTTGCTTTGCTAATCCTCTTTCACAACATTCCATCTCCCATCACCATACTTCCATATTGCCCCCACCCTCAGCCTGTGCTTGGAATTTTGTCTCCCTCTTCTCTTTTACCTCTGAATTCTTGGTTTTTCTCAAAACTCAATGTTCAAGCTCCAACTTCTACATGCTAGTAGAAGTTAACCCTTTCCCATAGGGGCATCGCTTCTCCAAACATCAATTAATATAATCAAAGAAGAATCAGATACATCAATTAAATAAAACAATAGATCAATCAACAGGACATGAAAGTAATCTCAAGTAGAAGATGTTGGGATTTTCTCATATCTTACAACATGTAATCATATAATAGGTTGTAATATATAGATAAGATTTATATTCCTCTCGTCATTTAGTCAAGTGTAAATTCATCATTAACTGAGTCAAAAAAAGAAAGAATTTTTAATATACTATGTTATGAATATGTTTGGCGAATTTCATAAATTAAAAATAAAATTTAAATAAATAAAATTAAAATTAAAAAAATAAAAATAAAATTTAAAAGAAAGCATATTTACTGGCTAAGAGAATAAGTCACACCCATTTGACCTACATGTAAACAATGCAAATCAGTTTTTAAGTTCTCCAGTTCAGATAAAGGAAATCAAATTTGGAAGGTTCAAAAGCACCTTATGGAAGCAAAGGTTTATGGCTGTACCAGAGTGATCCCAGAAAGTTACACTCTTCACCCCACAAACCTACTTGTATCCATTAACAAACCATGTTATCAAAAAAAAAAAAAAAAAAAAAAGTAGAGACCAGGGGAAAACAATGCATTTAGACAAAAATAACAAGATACAAGAACTGAGGGAAGTAGAATTCACAGAAAAGTACTGGCCAAAACTCAAGAAAAGACCTACTTCTAAACAATTCCCTAGCAGATAACTATGCCCGAAGGAAGTTGAATAAGAATTCTGTTAAGGGAGAAAGGACATGCAGTGCCAGAATCTGTGAATTGCTCTACATATGTGACTCACCAACCTGTTCTCTAGGATTTTGCCCATTCTTCCCAATGACCTTTGTGTATTTGTGGAGAATGCCATCCAGGCTTTGGAGGAAGGAAGAAGAGATTAGAATTTTTACTATACCATTTTAGCAAATGCTTTTGTTAAAAGTTAATTTAGACTAGTGGCTGATTGTTTAGGGGAAGCATCTTGGTTGGGGCTTGTAAGCTTCAGCATTAGAAGTATAGACCAACGTGGTAACCCTTAGTATGAGAGTTGTCAGTTCTTCCCTGAGGGATTTACTCTATAAGTACAAGTACAAGTTAAGGTTGTATCTCCAGTAAAGTGTTATATTATCCTTATATTCATTTTGTATATATCCTTATTACAAACTTTACATTTGTACATAAGTTTTTCCTGTTATACTGTAAACTCCTTGTGGGTTGGTTGTTTCACTTTTGCATTGAGGAATTAAAGCAGACCCAATGCTTACTGTGTGTGCATAAATGCTTATTCTATTGCTTCCTTCCAACACTCTAAGCTTATTTTTCATCTTTACCATTACTGTTAATCCCTTGATGCCTTTCTATTCTCTCTGTCCATTACCATTCTTCTTATTTCCATTTCTTGTATCAGTCAACTTTCTAGCTGATCAGTTCAATTATATACTATCATATACTTATGAATTCCTTGCCTCCTTGTTCTTGGGGGTATATTTGTAAAGCATGTGTGTATATGTGTGTAAGTGCATGAATAGATACATACACATGATGAATTACACGTGCTATATATACTATGAGTGTTATGTGTGTCAAGTGTATATATCTATTTATCATGTGTGTATATGTGTTCACATATATACATATATTTCCACCTCTTTGGTCTCCCAATAGAAGCCATAATTTAGAAAAATGGACTTCTGATGTCATGCAGTTCCATGTAGGATTTTGGGGGAAACTCTGCCATTCCCTTCTCTTAGAATGTCTCCTTCCTTTCAAAGAAAACTCTCCTATGGCAAAAAGTTCTGTTCTTCAGTTCTGATTTCCTTTAAGCTTCCACTTTTCCCTAGCTGAAGGGAATAATACCCCTCACAAAACAATGTAACCAAGTCTTCCCAAAAGTATTACTGGTTACAGAAGAGGAAACTGATGTCTAGGGAGAATAAGTGTCTTATCCTAAATCATACAGATAGTAAATATCAGAGGCAGAATCTGAATCCAGGTACTCTGGATCCACAGCCAGTAATATTTCCATTGTGTCATGACTGTTGCAGTCTAGTGAGTCTTCAGTCTGGTATTGTTGCTACTATGTGGTATTCTAGGAATCTGTTTATAATGTATATCATTGTTTTCCAATAATCACAACAGTTCCCATCTTTTAGTACCAGTGATATAACTCAGGGACAGCTAGATGACATCATAGTGCATAGAGTTCTAGGTCTAGAATTATGAAGACTCATCTCCATGAGTTCAAATCTGGTCTCAGAGACTTATTAGCTGTTTGACCCTGGGCAAGTCACCTAACCCTGTTTGGCTCAGTTTCCTCATCTGAAAAAAGAGCTGCAGAAGAAAATGGCAAACCACTCCAGTATTTTTGCCAAGAAAACTGCAAATGGACTCAACAACAGTCAGAAATGATTGAAAAAATAATAACAACAACAAAATTATAAGTTATGGATCCAAGAATATAACTTAGGACTCTAGGCTCTTTGTCCCAAGAGAATTTTAATTTACCATGCTGCTTCTACCACCCAGTATAAGCTCCATATTGGCAAGCAGAGTAAGGCAGGGTGAAGAAATAAACCCAGACATCCTAATCCTCATCCCAATGCTCTTTCTGCCTTCACCCAACATTTTTTACAAAGTAGAACAAAAAAGAATACATTCCACACATTCCCTGACATTTCACTGCCACTCCCAGAGTGGAAACTTGACATGTTGGCCAAAATGAAGGCTTCCTCAGCATAAGTTTCCTGGGAGTAGAGAGAGTAAAGGGAGGGTAATTAGTTCTAGCCATACATAGAGTTCGTTTACAGACATTCAATAACAGCTCGATAGGGAAAGATTGTTGACAAATGAGAGGGAATTCAAAAGAAAGCAACTTCAATGAATCAGGGGCTCCAGGGACTAACTAATGAGGGGGGATGGAGGAGCAGCTTATGCAGGGAAGGTCAAGTGAATGCTGGGGAGCCAAACTGCCCAGAGGGATGCTATGAGCTCTGGTAAACTGGCCTTTGGTCTCATCTAACCTTTAAAAAGAGGATTCAGTCAGAACCATAAAACATAGACCCCTAAAGTTAGAAGGAACCTTAGGCATCATTTATTTTAAGCTTCATTCTAAGCAGGAATCAGGCCTCTATCCAAATCATCAATCCCCTCTATGACACTTCTGATATAAGTGGTCATTCAGTTAATGAACTTGAAGAACCTCCACATGATGGGGCAACTGACTACTGCTTGAGGCAACCCATTCCATTTTTGGCTAACTCTAATTGTTCAGAATACTTTCTTGATTCTCTGCTGAAATTTGCCTCCCTGCAACTTCCACTCTTTGCTCCTAATTATGCCCTTTGGTGTGAAATGGAACAAAGTCTGCTCCCTCTGCCCCATGACAGCCCTTCAAATACTTGAAAAGAGAGTAATATCTCCCCTGAGTCTTCTCTTCTCCAGGCTAAACATCCCAAGCTCCTTCAACTATGCATCAAATTTACATTCAATATTCATCCATTCATTCATTCATTTGTTCATATATGCATGAATACAGCAAATATTTATTAAGCAAACAATCATTAATCATTCAGAGCTCTGTGTACAACAGAAGGGGAAACAAAATTAAGATAAGACTTAGTCTAGATCCAGACTCATAGGGATAGGTGAGAGGCATAAGCAAAGAGCTAGGTGAGATCCAAGGCGTAGGAGTAGTCTATTTATGGAAATGAATTCCCATTCCCTGAACTGTACTTGAGTTGGGCTTTAAAGGATGGCCAGAAATTCAAGGAGTAACAGTCAGGCATTCTAGGTCTAATAAAATAAGATTAAAAAAGGCAGGAGATCCTAGAACATATGGCAAGGATGGTGGGATGAACTATAAAACTGGGGTAAGTTGTCGAATATGTAGAAAGTAGTTATACTGAGACAACAGTGGAAAGGTAAGAAGACACCGATCATAGAGCACCTTGAATAAACAAACCAAAAAACTAAATTTCATTAAAGAGATTTGAAAAATGTGGATACAGATTGATATAAAAGAAAGATTAATCTTACTATTCTGACCAAGTTATAAATGAGTTAGAACAGACTGCTCTTTAAAATATATTTTAATTACTGTATTTCATTATAATCACTTTCCTTTATAATCCTGTGTATTTATTTTTTGCATTCTAAAGCATTATTTTGCAAAAAGGTCTATTTGTCATCATAGGAAATAAAAGTCCATGACTCAAGAAAGTGTGAGATCCTCAATAGTAGAGAGGGTGAAGGTACCACTCTCAGAAATAGTGTTTTGATAGGGCTTTCTGTGCCTTAACTTGTGCCTTAACTTAAGCCTTGACCAAAGTAGCAAACTTCCTGGCACCTTGAATGTCCAAGAAGTCAATGATTTCCTCTACGGAAATGATTCCCTTCACTCCCAAGTACAAAGCATGTCATTAATATAACAGGGTGGAAGGAATCCTAAACCCAGAATCAGGAGACCTGTGTTTTAGTGTTGGCTATCGGCATAATTCAGAAATGTATTTTCCTTCTCTGGTCTTCCTTTTCTTCCCACAATACTAGATAATCTCACTTTCATTTGAAAACATTCAGTTATTATAACTTACTGGATAATACTCATACCTCCCCTCCCCACATACACACACAGCTTCTCAATGTTGTTTTGTGTATTATCTTTCTCCATTGGAATGTTAGTACCTCTATTTGTATCCCCAATCCTTAGCTCAGAACCAGACATAGTAAGCACTTAAAATTGCTCTCTTCCTTATGAAAGTCAGCTTTTCTGCCAAAGTCACTCCCTATTCTGTAGAAAGAAATCCTGGTCATTTTCTTTGCATATATGGGAGCTTTTTATTCCTCTCCTAGCTCCCCTTTGGGGTGGAACAGGTGTTCAATGTTGTCATGCAGTCATTTCAGTCCCATACAACTCTTCATGGTGGTTTTCTTAGCAAAGACACTGAAGCTGTTTGCTGTTTCCTTCTCCAGCTCACTTTACAGATAAGGGAACTGAGGCAAAAAGGGTGAAGGTACTCACTTGATGTGACACAGCTTGCAGTGAGTCCAGATTTGAATTCAGAAAGATGAGGAGTAAAATTAATTTTCATCCAAGATAATCTTGTTGAATTCTTTTTAAGGGCGATGTCAAGGCAAGGGCATAAGTAGCCTGTGATCCATAACAGAATCAGTTTTTCAACAAGCATTTATTAAAGCACTTACTATGTGCCAGGTCCTGTGTTTAGTGCTAGAAATATAAATATAAGCAGAAACCAAGACAGACACTACTCTCAAGGAACCTATTTTCAAATGGAACAAGATAACATATAAAAAATATATGAGAAAGGGGAAATGAAAAGAGTCAGTAAGCAAATGTACATTTAAGGAGCTCATTGTGATCTTCCTTGAACATTGTTCCATGTATAATCTCATCTATTTCATTGAGAGGTAGCTTGTAATATAGTAGCAAGACTTGTGGATGAAGGAAAGTCTTAGAGTCAGAAGTCCTCCACTCCAGTCCTGGATCTGATACTTTTAAGGTATGTGATTATGGACATATCACTTCATCACTCAGCTTCATTTTCCTCCTCTGTAAAATGTGGCTAATAGTGTTTAAAGTACCTGGTTCTCTTGGGTTTTTTTTACGGTTCTTTAAGAGAAAAGTTCTTGAGAAACTTTAAAATGCTATATAAATGAATTGTCACCATTATCATCCTCATCAGCATTAATGTCGATACTTCCCCTACCAGTTCAAAAGTAAATTCACCCAAGTTTTTTCAAATGAAGTGAATTTTGTCAGAGTCTTCCAAATATCCCCCCAAGAGGAAGCATCCTATTAATTCATCAAGTAAACATAAAGTAAGCTTGTACTAGGTATATGGTGGGGCTGTAAGCATAGAGAATACAAATAAAATGAAACAGCCCCAGCTCTGAAGAAATTTACATTCTAAACAGGGAAAATGATATTGTATGGAAGATATGTATGTAGAAGATAAATATATATAAAACACATAGATGGGTAAATTGAAACCTCATATAAAGCTTTTCTCTTAAGGGAAAGGCAAAAATACCTGGAAGCATGAAAAATACTCTATATCCATTCCACTGCTTTTTTTAAATTCTTGGGTACCAGTATAAGCAGAAAAAGCACCTGTCATTCCTCTTGCTATGTTATTGCATGCCTCTCTCAAGAGTTTTAAAATTGAGATGTTTCCCAAAGAATTTCTTCTAGCCCAACTCATCTTTCCAACCAACTTATCCAGTGTCCTATCAGTTTTTTTATCTGTCATTCCACTGTCATGATGACAATGATAATAGATTGTCATGGAGACTATGTAAAGTCTGTTACATTTTGCATGTACTTGTTTTCCTTCTACAGTTGCTCCTAAGTTGATTTGCCAAGCTGTGTCTCATGCCAAACATTCTAAAAATGTGTTTTTTCCTCTATTGTCTTTTGCTACTTTGTAAGGAGGTACCTGTCATAAATGTCTGTCATCATCCACCATATTGCTTTCCAGAAAAATCTGTACTTCATGACCTGACAGCTGACCTCAGCTGTCATGTTGTTCCACTTGTCAAGGAGATCAATGTGCTACCTTGAGTGATTTCTGGGCTTTTTTTTCTTTTCTGTTGTTTGGGATTCCTATCAGTCATACTGCTACAGGAAATAGTGATGACTAAAACCACTTTTCTTACGTTTGTTCATTTATTATTTTTAAGGGAAGTTTTTTTGTTTGTTTGTTTGCATAGGTCAAGTTAAAGTTATTTCAATTGAAAGCAATGTTATTTTCATCTTTATCCTTTGTTATATGGTGTTGATTTTGACATTTGCTATAACTAGTCCATAGTCTGACTGTATACAGATCACTGATTCAAAAAATGACTCCCACATCAATAAGTAGTCATTTTTTGTCAACTTAGTTAAAATTTTTTCTTTTCTTATAATATTACACGTTGATCATCAAGTCCATTACCTTTTAACAATATTTTTGAAGAAATGATTCTTTTTTAAAATACAGATGTGTCTTATAAATTGTCTACTATTTGAAGTTATTCACTTTTTAATCCTGAAATTTAATTATCAATATTTTACACTACCTTTTCTATGAAATATGCCTAATTATTGTCATCAATTATCATGGTATATAGGGATTCAATGTGGAAGACTTTGTCAAATTCCTTTTAGATTTCCCTTTCTTCATTTACTACAATAACTGTAGGCACATTAGCTACAATTTTCTTCAAGGTAATCCTCTTATTAATTCTCCCCATGAGTACTTCAAGGTAAAATGAAAAGGAATTATATTTCTTTGGCTTTAAGGGATATGATGCAGGGAAATCCATTATTTGTATCTCTAAGAGAAACCTAAGAGTCAGCCTGCCATTTTAGTTATACCTTTCTCATGCCTTGCGATTTCATTTATAGCAAGAATGTCAATATTGTTATGGTTCAGTTCTTCCATTTGTTGATGGCTTGTGTAAAGGTCTTATTTAGAGTATCAATAGTTAAATTAATGTCTACAAACTATTGTAAATCTGTAAGATTATTAGCATCATCTGTTCCCATTTCTGTCACAATCCCTGCAGAAGCAGAAGGGATGAGGGGAGGGAAGAGACACATGACTAAGGAGAATTTTATGTTTTGTTTTATTTCATCGCTAAGTGGTCCAACTACTGATGAGCCTTTCAGTGATTAGTTAAGCAGGTCCTCAGGCAAATCTTATCATTGGGATAAAATTCAAAGCCTGTTCAACAAAATGTGAATTTTGTGAATATTACTTTTATGAATCTATGATCACCTTTATGTTATGAGGTTTTTTCAGAATCCCATAAGATATAGTCAGCAAGTAACTAGGAATAGTGGCATCTAGATGTAATTCCAGCTACCAAGGAGCTGGAGGTTAGTGGATTATTTAAATTCAGGAGCTACTATAGCCACTATAGGCTAAGCCATTTAACTAGCCATTTTAAGTCTGGAATCATTATGATGAGACCCTGGGAAGAGAGGCCACTGCATGGCCTAAGGAGGGGCAAATCAGCCTAGTTAGAAATGGAATAGGTCAAACCTTCTGTGACAATCAGCAGTGGAACTGGGATCATGAATGACGGTTATACTCCTACACTAAAAAAATGGATAGACTCAGTTAAAAAAAAAAAAAAAGAACAGAGTCACTAAGGGTTAATTAGTCAACTTAGTTTAAAGTATAAACTCATTATTTCAGGTCAACCAATCAATCATCAAACATTTACAAGATACCTATTATATGACTGGCCTTGTGCCTGGCACTAAGAATACAAAGACGAAAATAATATAGTTCCTGTTCCCATAATACTTACGTTCTGGCTAGAAGACAGGATGGATAAACATATAGGTACATGCAAAATACATATAAGATAATTATAAGAAACAGGCATTAAGAGCTAAAGGAATCAATTTGGCTCCAACCTTACTTATTTTACATAGGTTCTGTATTGCATGCTAGACTTCATCAAAACTGTAATACTATGTTTCTTAAAAATTTATTGCCTTATTTCACCTGTGAAAGAAAGATTAGATATTATCTGCTTATTTACAAAGAAGCAAATTTCATCTCAACATAAATCAGTCCTCCTAACACTCAGAATGCATAAATGGAATGGGCAACCTCAGGACATGGTGAATTCTCCTTTACTTAATGTTCCATAGGATTTAAAAGCAAAAGGAAGTTGAGAAATCATTCAACTTCTTTCTTTTATGGATCAGGATATCTGGGTGCATCCAGAGGAAATGAGTTGCCCAAAATCACCCAGGAAAATACCAGGGCTGAAATTCATGCCTCAGCTCTCTAATTCTCAATTCACACTCTTTCCCTCTATGTGATATTCACATGGAGAATGGACAGTCCTATTTAAGGTTATATTACAAAAAAAAAAACAACTCATGAGGTATTGCATAAGATCTCTGAGGCCCTATCCTTCTCTAAGATTATCCTTGGTTCTATCAATATGAGTCATCATCCTCTTGCCAGCCAACACTCTAGCTGGATGCTTATTAGATCATGATGAACAGAAATATTTTCAGTTTTCTAACCCAAGTTTCCTCAACTATAAAAAATGTTAAAATGTAAATTTTCTCATAAGTAGAAACTCTTCAAACATATAGTGATGGTTGCAACCATCATCAATATCACTCCCATCATTATTGCCACTGTCTTCACCATCAGTAGTAGTTCCATCACCATCACCATCACAACAAATCATCATCACCATCAGCAACATTATCGCCATTGCTACCATAACCAATATTTTGCCAAAAAAAATCATAGCATCATAGAATTGTAGAGTTTTAGATGTATGCCCATCCCTAGAGGAAAGGTAGGAAGGTGCTGGGAGACTTGGAATAAAAGAGAAGGAAATGAACAGAGAAATTGCATGTGGAGGTAGAGGTGGAAGATTGTAGAAGTTCTCCCTAAACTAAGCTTTGCCTACTTTTGAATTCTGACCATAGCTTTCCCTGTCCTCTTGACCACAGTCACCAACTTTGGTCCTGACTGAATTAATTTAAACCGTTATCATCTGGGGCGGTCAGGAGATGGTGAGATTACAGCTAAAAGTCACTTCACCAGCCTTGGAGAGCTCCCTCTAGGAAACAATTCATCACAGGTTCCCTCCTGTTCCAGGCCTTCGCCTAATCACTCAGCAGCACGTCTCTAAGTGATATTACCCCGTGATTACATTAGCTGCAGTATTAGACACCAGTTAAAGCTGCCTAATTGGGCTATAATTTTGACAAATGTGTCATCCCGGCCATCCTGACTGCAGAGCTAACCGAGCCACACACACATACGTCTAAGCCTGCCTGGCCTGCCCCATTTTCTAAGAAAAGAAGGAAAAAGACAGGTTTTGTTTCCACCCACACAGGGCTATCATTACTAAAAATCAATCAAATTGACTGTCAATAAAGGTTTATGGACAATAATAAAAGTACCCCTAGTTTCAACAACAATCTAAAGTTTATAAAGTGCCTTCCTCAAAAACAACCCCAGGAGGTAAATAGCATTCCTTTGACTATTTCTGTTTTAATGTTGATATTGTTTTTGTTTTTATTTTTAAAATCCAGACCTATGTTTTCATTAGTGTGTGAAATTTATATTTCAGAACCTAAGGACACTGATATTAATCACTTATTAGTCTGCCATCAAATGAAATATTGGTAAAGTGTTTAATACAATATGTAACACATATTAGGTGATTAATAAATGCTTCTTCCCTCACTCCTCTTCCCTTCCTACAATTATATACAATGTATATACATAGATATGTGTATATACAATTACATATGATATATAGATATTGTTACATATCACAATACATAACATTGCATATTATGATAAATACAATAGCTAGCACTTTCATATATATATATATATATATATATATATATATATATAATGTAGATTACTATATAGCAATTTTCTTCCCTCTTCTTCTTTCCTCATTCCTTTCCCTTCCCTACAATTACATATATAATCATATCATGTTACATGTCAAAGTTACACAGCACAAATACATACATATCACACACATCTATTCATTTAGTTATGTATTGCCCTGTAGCAATTTCAGGTTCACAAAGAAGTTTACAAGTGTCATTTTATACTTACAACAACCTTGGGCGTTAAATATGATTATTATAGTTGAGGAAACTAAGGTAGACTGAAATCAGTTGACTTGGCCAGTGACATACAACAGAGTTGGAGTTCAGGGAGAACTACTATCTCTGGTGTGAGGGATTGCTGAGCCCTTTTCAGGGCTTCTCATCTACCTTTGCTGCCCACCTTCACTCAGCTCTCACTTGTGGCTCCAAGAAGCTGTGGAATACATAACAGCACAACCTGGGGCATCCATCTCAGCAGATGAGCTAAACCAGTTTGAGAGAAAACCAACAAACTCCAAAGCTGTCACCAAGTTGGGGGAGTGTCTACTTCAAGTATATGAAGACTTCCCCCAATGAAATAAGCAGATGAGAACAGTCTGTTCCAGCTTCTACCAAGGGGGATGAAACAGGTATTGTGAAGTACTTAAAGCTCACTCAGACACAAAAGATACCAAAGTCATCCATTGCATCCTGGACCATCACCAGTCATCTTGACTTTTGTTTTACACTGGGCTTCAGTGACTCTGGAAGAGAAAGAGAGAGAGAGAGAGACAGACAGACAGACAGACTAATAATCTTATGCAACTTTATCTTATTTAAATCCAATTGACACACTAGTCAAGACATCATGCAAGATGTCATTGGTCCTCTTCAAAATGAAGAACACATAACAGGGCAGATTTGAACTCAGGTCTTCCTAAATCCATGTGCAGAACTTTATCCATTGGGCCATGTGGTTACCTCAGTTTTCTCCACTTATAAAGAATTATCTGAGGTACTAAGAGGGTATATATCTTGTTCTTATGGCACAATTAGTAAATATCAGAAACAGGACTGGAAACCAGTCTTTTTTTCCTCTCAAGTTGACATTCTCTCCACCATATTGTGCTGTCCCTCTAGCATAAATATTTATACCATTGTATAAGTTATATACATACCATTGTACTGATGAGGAATCTGGGACTCAGGGAAGACTCAAAAAAATCATTTAAGTTCCTACAGCCTCTAAAAGCAGTAGGAGTGTTAGGAGCAGGAATAGGTCCAGCTTAGAATGAGTTTTCACAACAACAAAAAAAAAAAAAAAAAACTTATGAAGACAACAGAGAATCTTTCTAGATGCATTGATTCCAAGTGATTTCCTCTCCATGGCACGGCTCACAGTACTCTTTTCCTGAGGAAGCCCTAGTGATGGAGAAAAAGAAGCATAAGCTCATGACTTGGTTTGATTTATACATCTTGTGAAAATTATTTAATTCATCTCAAATTACATCTTGAGCTGCTGTTGTGATCACAACAGTGACTAGCCATTAGACAGAGTTTAAAGAAAACTAGATCATGTTAAGGAAGCCACTGGATAGCTATGAGACCATAGACTTGGTTCTCTCCTTGCTGGGGCCTCAACGACAGCGGAGAAGAGTAAGGGGGAAAGCATTGATTTAAATCATGCCTTTTGCTGTTTTGCATAGAGTGAAAACAGTAGGCATAGAGTGCCTACTATGTGCCTTGTATAAATATCATTTCTCTTACTACAACACTAAGAAATGATAGATAGCATCATCCCCATTTTATAGGTGGAGAGGTTTAGGCAAATAGAGGCTAAGTGAATTCAGTTCTTCCAGAAGCAAATAAATTGTACAATGACTAGAGCTCTGGGCCAGGAATCAGAAAGACCTGAGTTCAAATGTGACCTCAGACACTTATTAGTGGTGTCATCCTAGCTAAGTCATTTGACCCTATTTGCCTATTTTCTCAACTGTTAAATGAGCTGAAGAAGAAAATGGCAAACTATTCAAGTATTTTTGCCAAAAAAAAACCAAAACAAAACTGAACTGGAGTCACAAAGAATCAGAAACAACCAAACAACAACAATAATAGATAAGGAAACTCATCCATGTTTCTTGACTTGTCCAAGATCATTCAGTCTAAGATAAGATTTGAACTCAGAACTTGCTTCCTTCAGGTCAGGGCTTTATCTACTGCACTTCATGCCACTGTTGTCACTAACATGCTATTCTAAAATGTTTAGATCATAGAACAGTGAATGTTAGAGCAGGGAGTGACACTGGGGAGAGGGAAATATATAGGTGCAAACACATACATATACATATGTGTGTATGTATGTATATAGATATATGTATGTATGTGTATGTATGTATTTATAAATATATGTTTATATATGTACATTGTGCACAAATGAATACATGCATGCATATATATATATATATATATATATATATATACACATATTCAGAAGGGACCTTAAACATAAAGCATATTGTTAAAAATAAAATGGGTCTATGAAAATAGAATACCAAATTCAGAGAGGACCTTAGAACATAATGGATTGTTAGAGCTAAATGGAACTTTAAAACACAAAGCAGAACTTTAGAACTGGAAGGAATTTTAGAACACTGCATACAGAATATTAGAGCAGGAAAGAACCTTAGACCTTATCTACTCAAACTTCTCATTTGACAAATGAGATATTCTCATTCAATTGAGCCCATTAAACAACATCATTCATCCCCTCCCTCTTCCAAACCCCTTCCAAACACTTGTCTTCCCAGAAAATCATTCTCTTGCATACACTGACAATCCCACAGAGGCCAATTGAGTTGGCATTAATTGGTAATTTCCCCAATCAGACCTTGACAGCCAATCAATAGAAGAGAAGCTGTACTCCTTGATAATTGCTATTCCTAGTCAAATTCTCCCTGCCTCATTCCTTTGCAGTTTGGGGACATACAGGCTGATGTCAAGTTTTAAGAGGTCAAAGGATCTTAGAACTATGGAATATTACTGTGAAATAGGAACTTAGAGACCTTAAGTGTAACCCCCTCATTATAAAGATGAGGACAATGCTGCTTTAAGAAGGAGGAGTAACCATCTAAAGTAGCACAGTGAAAGACAGCAACAGATTGTATTTCCCACCTCACAAACTATACTTCCTTCCCTTTGCTCATCAGGATAACAGAATCAAAAAGTACCAGGGGACTTGAAAATCACTGAGTACAACCCCATTTTATGATAGATTAGGAAACTGAGGCAGCTTTTGGCACATTGGGGAGAGCAATGATGTCAGGAAGTTTGGTTATCGTTAGTTGTGTGTCATGACATACCTTCATGACACCCTTTGGGATTGGCATAAATACTAGAATAGTTTACCATTTACTTCTCCAGTCTATTTTACAGATGAGAAAACTGAGGTAAAGAGTGTTAAGTTACTTGCTCTCATCTGTTGAATGGGATAGTGATAATAATCTACATCATAGGGTTATATATTTATATATATATATATATATATATATATATATATATATATATACATATGTTGTGTGTGTGTATATATACATATACATATATATATATATATATATAAAGCTATTATTGTCAATAAGATTTTTTCAGCTCTAGCCTTCCATTCAGTATGCTACAAGGCCCTCCCAATTAAACATTCTGCAGTTCTATTATTCCACTTCCAAAGATAATGCTATTTCTAACTAATCTATCTGACTGTCTCTGGCTTCTCAATGGCCTTCATTAAATTTCATTCATTTCTAAATCTTTAGCAAATCTGAGTCTCCTAGGCAGCTCTGCCCTCAACTAATGATGAAGGAGAGAGGAGAGATGTGGTTGCCATCCTTGGCAGCTTGCAATTGGCTGCAGAGTAAATGCTGCCTGAATTTTTCCACTAAACTTGGAACCAGGGGCAATGATGTATATAGAGATCGTTGGTCCTAAATCAGGAAGACCTGAATTCAGATCTAGTTTTAGACACTCGCCAAGTGACCCTGGACCAGTCACTTAACTTGGATTGGCCATCCAAAACAACAACAACAGCAAAATTTGAAATCTTGAGAATCAAGTTCTAATCCCATCTCTACTACTGAAATGGAATGTTACAATGGGAGAGGAACAAACCACTGACAAATTTGTGAACCTCCCTCTTCCTGTTTTCTCAACTGTAAAATTATGGGGTTAAAGTAGAAAACCTCTGTGGCCCTAGATCTATGATTCTATGATACATTTAGGTTCATTGAAGTTAGAAATTTTCATTTTTTCCTTTGTATGCCTAGTATCTACCACTATACTTTGCATATAGTAGGAATCTAATAAATATTTGGACAACTAAATGATATAACAAGCCTTGAGTCAGGAAGACCTGAGTTCAAATTTAGCTTCAGATATTTACTAGTTATGTGACTCTGAGAAAGTCAATTAATTAGCCATGTTTGCCTCATTTTCCTTATCTGAAAATGAGCTAAAGAATGAAATGGTCAATTACTCCAATATTTTGCCAAGAAAATTCCAAATAAGGTCACAGTAAGCTGGACAACACTGATTGATAACAACAACAAACAAAAAAAAAAGTTAAATGTTTAGGATTTCTAAAGGTAGAGATGACAGGTTAAGAAAGTTCCTAGAAGGAACAATGAAAGGAATACACGGAGAGAATGAAATCAGCCACCAAGTATGAGAATGATGACATAGTGTAATAGAAAATATGAGCAGATTATAGAGAATCATGGTCAAGTTTAGGATGAAGTCAGAGCCTGATTGAAGTGAATATTGGAGTGAAGTCAGAATGAAGATGTCTTCTGTTAAAGGATGAAATCAGGTTTTGGAATGTAATATTCCTTATGTTCAGATTTGAACATGTCACTCCTCTACTCAGGGGCTCCTTATTTCTTCTAGATATATATTCCTCTCTTTAAAAGCCCTTCCAGTCTTTCTTTCCAGCCTCATTTTATGCATATTATTCCTCCTCATACAATCTCCAATGAAGCCAAACTGAACTTCCTATGTTCTTTGGAATAAATAGATATAGATATACACACATATATTATCTATAATATATACACATACACATATATAAAATCTATGTAGAACTCAAACAGGTCAGAAAAAAGTGACATAAGGACAGTGCCAAGGTCTCTCTTAAGAAATTTAGGGTGATCATATGACATGAGAGACACTGGCACATTATTGCCCAGAATGATGTGCTCTCATCAGAGAAGATGCTGTGCCCTATGAGCAAAGCAGAATTGAAGGGGAGGATTCTGGGAAGATGTCGAGTAGGTTGGTACATTTCAAATACTCTCAATTTCCGCCACAAATACAACAAATTTGTGCCTCCAGGCAAACATAAGACTGGTGAAAAATCAATAAGATTTGGGGCAGAATGGGAGTTCTCCTGATTCAAACTGACAAGATTTGAAGAAAGAGCCCAGTCTAGGGATTAACCTGTTTGAAGTGCAGACACCTCTGGGCCAGCTCCATAGAAACACCAAATGAGGACTTTTCTTACCAGCTGGTGTAGCTGGAACTCAATAGAAACTTTCATTTTCCAGACTGTTTGTAGTGTAGAGGTTTGAGTCCTGGAAGTCAGATTGAAGCTCAGTTGATTGGGAATGCCAGGTTCAGCTGTGCTGCAGAGCTGCAGCCCTAGGTGAGAAAGAACCAGTTCCTTCTGGGTGCAGAGGCAGTGGTGCAGGGATGCTGCTGGAGGTGGGCATTTGCAGGAGGGGGACCTCTTGGTTTGGGGTTCCTGGTCAGAGTGGAGACCTGAAGGTAAGTTTGAGATACCATCCCCCCCACCCCATGATTTAAGGTGCTTACAATAATACCTCTTAGTAAAAAAAAAAATGAATCAGCAAAGAAGAAAGAACCCTACCATTGAAATATATTGAGGAACAGGGAAGAAAATGGTTCATCTTCAGAAGAGGACACTTTAGTAAAAAAAAAAAAAAACAAAAGTTTCTACCTCAAAGAGTAACATAAAATGGCTCCTTGCCCAGAGAGAATTTACAAAAGAATTCAAAACTCAAATGAGAGACATTGAGGGAAAACTAGAAAAAAAAATAATAATAATTGTGATGCTGAACTGCATTTAAGACAATTATAGCTTCCAGAATTAAGAAAGTGATAGCTCCACTGTACTATGTTCTCTTCAGACCTCATCTGTAGTACTGTACTCAATTTTAGGGGCAATCCTCAAAGAAAGATATAGAGAATCTGTCCAGTGGAGAGAAATTAGAATAGTGAAGGGTCTTGAGTCTATGTCAAATAAAGATTAATTGAAGGAACTGTGATTGCTTAGCCCTGAGAAATGAAGACAAAGGGTCAACGGGAAGGAAGATATTATAGCTCTTTTCAAGCATATGTGTCATGAGGGAGGACTAAACTTCTTCCAGAAGATAGAATCAGGAAAAAAAAAATCAAAAATTGCAAAGAGAACAATTTAATCTCTGTTTCAGGAAGGAAAATAACAGCTTCCTGATTACAAGAGCTACCCAGAAGTATAATGCATTGTCCAAAGACAGTCTCTTCTTCCTCCTTGAAGTGTTCAAACTGAGAGACTTCAATAATTACTATAGTCCCTTTCAATTTTCAAATTATCTGATTCTGTAGCTTTGTTGAATTGATTGCTTTTATTTTCCATCCACATCCATAGATGTATACAAATTTAGAGTTAAATGTGGTTAGAGTTAGGATTAGGGTTAGAAGTTGTCTTCCCTGACTTGATATAAGTTCCATGAAAGTATGAATAGTTTCTTGGGTTTTTTTTTTGGTCTTTGCATCCCCAAAACCTAACACCATTCCTAGCACATAGCAAGAATTTAATGGATACTTACTGATTGGATTGGTTGGTTGGAGCTCAAGGTTGGCAATGAGGTTGGGTCCAGAAAAAATAGTCAAGGCACATCATCTCTACCTTACTAACCAATCGTTTTTCAGTCCCTAACATGGGGTTTCCATCCCCATCACTTTACTAAAACTGTTCACTCTTTTTCTGCTTCTATCCTCTCTTTCTTGACATTGGCAGAATCAGGAGATCATTGTGCACAGCAACAGCAAAATTATATAATGATGAATTCTGATGGACATGGCTCTTTTCACCAAGGAGATGATTCAGGCCAGTACCAATAGTCTTGTGATGGAGAGAACCATCTGCACCCAGAGAGGACTGTATGTCTGAATGTACATCACAGTATAGTATTTTCCCTTTTTTGTTATGTGCTTGTTTGCTTGCATTTTGATTTCTTCCTCTTTTTTTCCTTTTTTATTTGATTTTTCTTGTCAGCATGATAATTGTAGAAATATATATAGAGAAAAATTTCACATGTTTAACATATACTGCATTGCTTACTGTTTAGGGAAGGACTCGGGAGAAAAGAATGAGAAAAAAAAGGGAACACAAGGTTTTGCAAGGATGAATGTTGAAAATTGCCTAAGCATATGTTTTGAACATAAAAAGCTTTATAAAAATAAATTAATTGCAATTTTTCCCCTAAAAAAACTATTTTTTCATGTATTTGGAAAAATAAAATACTATTAAAAAAAAACTAAGTTCCCTCAGCTGGCCACTAACCCAGTGCCTAATGAGTTAAGACAATAACTTGAGGCTCTGTCACTCCCTGGAAATCAATAGCTTTTTCTTATGTGAGGACACAGATATTCTCAAATTAAGGACTTGAATTCTACAGCTTTAATTCTCTTCCTTTGTCAATTGTTGAAGAAAATGTAAGATTAATCTCAAGTCCCTCTCAGCCCTAACATTTGTATGATCTATGACATGATGATGTGGTTAAAATAACACTGAACTTGAAATCTTGAGCCCAAAGTTCAATTTTGAATAAAGGCCCTTATTAACTTTATGATACTGGACAAGTTACTTAATTCATGAGTTAAGTAGGAAAAAACAACGATAGCTTCAGCACTGATTTCTCAACCACAAGCACCCACCATGTTGAAAGATTTTTGCAATAAAAATATTTTATAAATCTTAAAAAAAATTTTATGAGTAACTGTAAAAACTAAGTCTCAAGAAAAGAACTAATTCAGACAGCCTCTGGACTTACCATTATGAGTCGTTCAACAAATCTCTTTTGAATTATTTTTCCCTTCACTAAAGTCAGATAAAGTTTCCAACCTCCCCAAGTACTATAGGGTGATTGGAGTCATTAGATACATGAAACTACCTACCCAGAAGCTATGAAAATCTGAATTTCTAAAAGACTGTGGGATGAGCCAGTCTGGATAAGAAATAGAAACTGAGTAATGGATTGCAAGCAACTATGCCCTTGGGGGAAGTGCCAAATTCTAACAGAACCCTTAGGGCACCTTGCTCCAAAGCTAAATTCAGTAAAGAGGTGGCAGGAGGAAATTTTACTGTCCAGTTTTATTTTATGACCTGGTACTAAATTGAATAGCAACCACAACTATTGTGCCTTATTTATTAACCTTTATTTATTAACAAATAAATGGCAAGTTTGCAAGTGCTACTGAGCTGTTTTAACTCTGATCAGAACTTATTCAGGTTATTGGGAAGTTATTGATAAGCACCAGATGACGCAGTGCATTGAACTTGGAATAATTCTTGAGATTATTCTAAGGTACTTCCTAGTTCTGCCATTCAACACTGTAGAACCAACACTGTAGGTTCACAAGATCATAAATTTAAAGCTTAATGGAATCTCAAAGACCATCTGGCTGCATCTATTCATTTTATAAATGGAAAAACTGAGGACCAGAGAGTATTGATCATGATTGTAGAGCTGGTTAAGTTTCTAAGGTGGGATTCTTCTTAACCCCAAATTAAGTGTGCTGTTGTTGTTGTTTTCTAGCACATCAGGACTCAGTATAGAAGTAAAGGGTAAAAACATCAAATGTAAAGGGAAAAGAAAAGATATGTGTTCGAAAATCCCAATTATCTTTTAGCATATAAGAATCTGCTGAACATCTCCAAGCTGAGCATTACTAGTTCCTTCAACTGAACTTTAATATGGCATGGTCTACAACCATCTGAGCAATTTCGATGCTTCCTCACAATCATCATATGAGATGAATATAAGAGTTATCATTATCACCATTTTCCAAATGATGAAAATAAGAGAAGTTGTTAGTTACTTAGGGTCATAGTAAATGGCAAAGATAGGATTTAAACTCAGAGTACTTCCACTATACTATGACATCCCAAGTGCACAAAAATTATTCTTTTGGGAGTTGCCTTCTTATTTATTTTTTTTATTTTTCCCTTAAAATAATATTTTACATTTGTTTTTAAAACTTTCAGTTTCAGATTCCTTATTCCCCACCCTCCAGCCCCATTAAGACAGTACATGTGAAATTATGTAAAACATTTCCATAAAAGTCATTTTGTGAAAGAAAACATATATCATCCCCCTTTAAAACACACTCAATAAAAAAGAGAGACAGAAGACAGAGTCAGAAAGACATAGAAACAGAGAAGACAGACAGAAAAAGAGTGAGGAGTATGCTTCCATCTGTATTCAGACACAATTGGTTCTTTCTCCGCATAGGTATAAGACTTTTCATAAAGCCTTTCAGAGTAGTTGTAGATCACTGTATTGCTAAGAATAGCAAAGTCATTCACAGCTGACTATACCAGAACATTGCTATTACTTTGTATAGAGTATATTTTACTCTGCTTGAGTTCATGGAGGACTTCCTAGGTTTTTCTGAGAACATCCTGTTCATCATTTCCCACAAAGCAATAATATTCCATCATAATCACATACCACAATTTATTCAGTCATTCTTTCTAAGAGTATTAGGGCTGTCCATGAACTGCCCCTATGGACATGGAGTAATGAGCACCCCTGCACTGGAAAATTTCAAACAAAGACTGGGGGGGGGGACTGGGGATATTGTAAAGGACATTGTTCTTCAGCTCCAGGCTGTAAAGGATGAGTTCTGAAAGTCTGTGAGTCTGTAACTATCAGAGATGATTTAGCCCATTTGACCCCTATTTGAAAAGAAGAAATTGAAGCTCTGGGAGGGCTTGTATCTAAAGTCACACAGCAAACCAGCAGCACAGACAAAACAGAAATTCAGGTTTCCTCACTCCCACAATCCCACATTATTTTTGTGCTCCCTTGAAATGATCTAAGAAAATCATTTTAAGATCACTTCTAATAACCGTATAAACTCAGTTCTGTAAAATGGAACTCAAACCAATTCAATGGTCATTCATCAAGTACCTACTAAGTGCAAGACACTGTGCTATGTGATGGGAAGACAAAGACAAAAACAAAGTGATTACTACCTTTCAGAAATTTATATGAAATGTTGCATGGATAATTCCAGTGACTTTTACCTTAGATACTATAAATTCTTTTTGGCTTGTTTTTTTTTTAATCGGCCATCTTCTAAAAGAGCCTCCTTTCTAGGAGGCAAATGAAATCTTTCAGATTAGGGGAAAATTCTGGCCCTAAAGTTGGGAAGATCTGAATTCAGATCCTACTTCAGACACCTACAGTTTTCTTCAACTGTAAAATGGGGATCAAAACAACTGTCCTCCCAGGGTTGTAAGGATCAAATGTGAAAATATTTGTGAAACATTTAGCACAGTATCCAGCCCTTAGTTGATGCTCTACAAATATTTATTTCCTTCCTCCCAAAGATTAAAGAACTCAGAAGAACAAAAGAAGGCTGAGATCTAATATAGAAAGCTCACAGCAAGAACCTAAGTTAAAAAGAAAAAAAAAACTACTGCAGAGATGCAAATATAGTAAATTATAGATGTAAATAATTAAAAAGTAGTTAATGAATAACTTGCAACTCAGGGATTTAAAGTCTTAGAAAGGAGGCAATGAAGTCTTTTTCCAGATTGAGGGAGAGAGCAGTCCTGAAATCATAAGACCAAGGAATATTCAAGCTAGAGACAGCCCTAAAAGACCAATGCTCTATACAGAGGAGAAAACTGAACCAGAGAGTACAAGTGATTAACCTTAAGACACATAGCTCATGTGGGATTATAGAAAGAGTCCAAGGCTTGGAATCAAAAAATGTACATCTAATTCCATCCCTACCATTAAGAAGTCCCTGTTATTAAATTGACTGCTGAGCTTGGAGGAGATATGATAAATATATGGAATAACTAACATATTGTAGAAGACTTTTGAAGATGAAATGCCTAGATTTGAATCCCGAATCTAACTTCTTGTATTTTGGGCTGTCATTTTATACTTACCTCAATTTTCCTTTTCAAATAAAATTATAACACTTCTTTCCTTATCTTGTAGAGGTATTAGAGTTCAAATGAAATTATCTCCCTATTTTGACCAAGAGCTCCTAGAAGATAGAGACTTTGGCCTTTCACCAGCTATGAGAGCAGGCTAGGTGCTAGGGCTCCCTCAGAGAGAACCTGATATAGTGGAAGGATTCTAAAACTTGGAGGTAGATGTATATTTTGTCTGACTAGCTCTGACATCTTTTTTTTTTATTATTTAATAGCCTTTTATTTACAGGATATATACATGGGTAACTTTACAGCATTAACAATTGCCAAACCTCTTGTTAATTTTCCCTTTACCTCCCCACCCCTCCCTAGAGGCAGGATGAAGTGATGTTAAATATATTAAAATAAAAATTAGATACACAATAATATACATAAAAACGTTATTTTGCTGTACAAAAATCAGACTCTGAAATATTTACAATTAAAGCTTTGAAAAATCAAAATGCAAATTTGCATAAATATAGGGTTGAATTCAATTAATGGTTTTAGTCATCTCCCAGGTTCTTTTTCTGGGCATAATAGTTCAGTTCTTACTGCTCCTTGAAATGATTTGGTTGATCTCGTTGCGAGGATGGCCTACCATCAAGAACTGGTCATCATATGATTTTGTTGAAGTATTAATGATCCCTGGTCCTCCATTTCACTCACATCAGTTTTAAGTCTCCAGGCCTTTCAAATTATCCTGTTGGTCATTTCTTGAACGTAATATTCCATAATTTCATATACCACAATTTATTCACCATTCTCCAACTATGGACATCCATTCAGTTTCAGTTTTAACCAAGAAAGGGCTGCCCAAACATTTGCCAACAGGTCCCTTTCCCTTTATAATCTCTTTGGGATATAATCCCAAGTAACCTGCTGGATAAAGGGTATGCACAGTTTGATAACTTTTTACTGTTCAAATACTCCAAAATGGGTTGGATTCGTTCAAATCCACCAACAATGCATCAATGTCCCAGTTTTCCCCATCCCCTCCAACAGTCATTTATTTTTCCTTCATCTTAGCCAATCGCGGTGTGTATTATCTTAGAGTTGTCTTAATTTGCATTTCTTGATTAATAATGACGGACATCTTTTCATATGATAGAAATAGTTTCAATTTCCATTAGAATTGAATTTCATATCCTGACCATTTTCAATTGGAAATAACATTTTTATAAATTAATTAATTTCTTATATTTTAAATGAGGCCTTTATCAGAACCTTTGACTGTACAAATATTTTCCCAGTTTTCTTCCCTTCTAATCTTTCCTTAGTTTTGTTTTACAAAAACTTTTCAGTTTGTATAATCAAAATTTTCTATTTTGTGATCGTAATGATCTCTAGTTCTTTTGGTCATAAAGACCCCCTTACAGGTCTGAGGGTAAACTATCCTGTTTCCTCTAATTTATTAATAATTTCATTCTTTATCCTGGTCATGAACCCATTTTGACCTTATCTTGGTGTCGGCGTTAAGTATGGATCAATGCCTAGTTTCTGCCATTTGTTTCCAATTTTCCCAGCAATTTTATCAAACAGTGTTCTGATCCCAAAAGCGGGATCTTTGGGTTTCAAAGACTAGGTTGCTATATTTGTTGACTGTTTTATCCTGAACCCTAATCTATTCACTGATCAACTAATCTATTCCTTAGCCAATACCAAATAGTTTTGGTAACTGCTCTTATAATAAAATTTTAGATCTGGTCAGCTAAAACCTTTTTGATTTTTTTTTAATTTTGAATTCGACCTTTTTTTTTCCATATAACTTTGTTATTTTTCTAGGTCATTAAAATTTTTTAGGGTCTGATTGGTATAGCGCTAAATAAATAGATTAGTTTAGGTAATTTTCATCTTTATTATTTTCTCGCCCTATCCAAAAACATTTAATATTTTCAGTTGGTTAGATAGACTTAATTTTGTGAAAAGTGGTCTGTAATTTTTCATAAAGTTTCTATTTTTCCCTTGGGATGATTCCTAAATATTTATATTATCAGTAGTTACTTTAAATGAATTTCTCTTTGTAATTCTGCTTTTGGATTTTTTGTGATATATAAGAATCTGATGACTTATGTGGGTTTATTTATAAACAACTTTCTAAGTTGTGGATTATTTATAATAATTTTTAGAAATCTGGGGTTCTCAAGTATACCATCTTCATCCAAAAGTGATAATTGGTTTTCCTCATTTGCCTATTCTTTTCCTTTAATCTCTTTCTCGGTCTTATTCTATAGCTAGCGTTTCTAATACAATAAAATAGAACGGTGATAGTGGGCTCCTTGTTTCCTCAGATCTTAGGAATGGTTGCAGTTTGTCTCCATTACATATATTACTGTGGTTTAAATAGATTTTGATTATTTTAAGCAAAGTCCTTTTTTCCTATACTCTCAAGTGTTTTTAATAGGAATGGATGTTGGATTTTATCAAATCTTTTCCATCTATTGGGGATCATATGGTTTTTTAATTTGTTATTAAATGGCCAATTATATTGATGTTTTCTAATATTAAAGCCCCATTCCTTATAAAATCTTATCTATTATTATCTTGGAGATGATTTTCTTTAGTCTTTTTACTAATATCTTATTTAATTTTAGCATCAATATTAAGGGAGTTGGTTAAATTTTCTTTCTCTTTTTCATACCTGGTTTTGGTATCATCCATGTTTTTTTGGAAGGAATTTGGTAGGACTCCTTCATTCTCTAATCAAATAATTTATATGCATCAGGGCCATTGTTCTTTAAATGTTTGGTAAAATTCAATTAAATCCTCTGGTCCTGGTGATTTTTCTTAGGGGTTGTTTAATTGCCGTTCTATTTCTTTTCTGAAATGGGACTTTCAAAAATTTCTTCCTCCTCTTTAGTCTGGGAAGTCTATTTTTTAGGTAGTCATCCATTTCCTTAGGTTATCAAATTTATTGGCATAAAGTTGATCAAAATAATCCTTATTATTTCTCTTTTCCTCTTCATTGGTGGAAAGTTCTCCTTTTTCATTTTAAGAACTATTTCATTTCCTCCCTCCTTTTCTAATCAGTTTCAAAGGCTTTCTATTTTATTGGCTTTTCCTAGAACCAACTCTTAGTTTTACTAATTAGTTCAATAGTTTTTTACTTTCAATATTTTAATTTCTCCTTTTAATTTTTAAATTTCCAATTTAGTATTTGATTGGGGTTTTAATTTGGTCTTTTTTAGTTTTTTTTTGTTCAAAATTCATTAATCTTTTCTTTCTCTGTTTTATTCAAGTAAGCCTCTAAGGATATAAAATTCCCCCCTTATTACTGCTTTGGGCATCCACAAATTTTGGTTGATGTCTCATCATTGTCATTATCTTATGAAATTATTAATTTATCTATAATTTTGCTTCACCCAATCATTCTTTAAAGATGAATTTTTTAGTTTCCAATTACTTTTGGTCTTTTCCCCTAATTTTTTGTTGAATATGTTTTATTGCATCTGATCTGAAAGAAAGCATTTACTACTGCTTTCTTGCATTTAAAAAGATGCCTAAATATGGTCAATTTTTAATGGTTCCATGAACCAGAAAAAGTATATTCTTCTATCTCCATTCAATTTTCTCCAAAGATCCAACATACCTAATTTTTCTAATATTCTATTTTACTTCTTTAATTTCTTTCTTATTTGTTTTGTGGTTTGATTTGTCTTTCTGAGGTCAGGTTAGATTCCTACTATTCGTTTTGTTGTCTATTACTTCTTGCAACCCTCTTCTTCTCCTTTGGAAGTTGGATCCATACCACTTGGTCATATATGTTTAATATTTATATTGCTTTTGTTTATCCCTTTGCGGATGTAATTTCCTTTTATCTCTTTTAATTAGATCAATTTTACTTTGTTGATCTGAGATAGGATGGCTCCCTCTTTTTTGACTTCACCTGAAGCATAATAGATTTTGCTCCAGCCTTTTCCTTTACTCATATGTATCTCCCTGCTTTAAATGTGTTTCTTGTAAACAACTATTTAGGGTTCTGACTTTTGATCCAGTCCTATCCCTCCTCTTTTGGGGAATTCATCCCATTCACATTTATGGTTAAATTACTAAATCTGTATTTCCTCCATCCTAATAACCCCCAGATTGTGCTTTACTTTTCTTCCTCCCCAACCCTCTTTCCCCTTTTTAAACTTATTTGCCTTTTTGCTTTAGTTTACCCTCTTTATAATCCCTCCCTCCCCCCGGGTCTTTTTCCCCTTCCTTCCCTTATGACTCTTTTCTTTTCCCTTTTCCTCTCCCCCTTTTTAATGGGGTGGAGTTTTTTCTAAAAATTCATTTTTTCTTTACCAACTCATGGGTAAGATTCACAAAATTTCCTCCCCCTCTAAATTCCCTCAGATATGATAAGTTTCCTTTGCCTCTTTGTGGGATGTGGTTTCCCTCTTTTTTCCTTCCCACCTTATTCTGTCATCCCTTTTCCATATCTACTTCCTTTTTTATTATATCAGTACAATAAAATTTAATGATTCTTTTTGTATATCCACAACAGAAATTCAATTCTTAGAGTTTTTTACCTTTTCTGCATCTCTTGGTTCTGTGGTTTGGGGATAAATTTTTTTTTTAATTCTGGTTTTCTTAGAAACAAATGGTTCATTTGTTTCATTAAATGTCCATCTTCTTCCCTGGAAGAAAATGTCACTTAGCTGGGGTTTATTCTTCTGCATCCCAAGTTCTTGTGCCTTTCAATATCATATTCCAGGCCCTTCTTTCCTTTAATGTAAGGGGGCGAGATCTTGGGTGATCCTTATTTGGCACCTCTATTTAAATGGTTTTTTTTGCTGCTTGTAAAATTTTTCCTTAATCTGATAGTTCTGAAATTTTCCCCAATATTCAGGGGTTTTATTTTGGGTTTCTTTCAGAAGGTGTTCGATGAATTCTTTCAATGCCTATTTTCCTTCATTCTATTACATCTGTGCAGTTCTCTTTGATGATTTCTTGTAAGATAGTATCATCTTTTTTCATTAGTTTTCAGAAGTCAAAATCCTAGTTATTCTCCTGATCTATTTTCCAAGTCTGTCGTTTTGCAATGAAATTCATGGTTTTTTCAGTTTGTCAATTTTTTTGGTTTTGTGACTGATTCTTGCTGTCTTAATGAATCATTAGTTTCTATTTGTTAGTTCTAATTTTAAAATTATTTTTTTTGTTTTTTTTTTTAATGTTCAATTAGTTTTTTAAATGTATTGTTTGGTCTGTGGAATTTTTTCCATTTCACTAATTTTTTTTTTAGTGTTATTTTTTTTTTCAATTCCGATCCTACTTTCTTGGATGTTCTTTGTCTTTTCAATTCAGATCCTACTTTCTAGTGAATTCTTTATTTTTCAATTCACAATTCTTACTTTCCTGGATTTTTTTACTTTTCAATTCTATTTCAGGAAGTTGTTGCTCTCTTGTAAGGCTTCTCTTTCCTTTCCCCATTTTCTTCAACTCTCTTTTTGGACTTTTAATGGTCTCTTTTGGGAGCATCATGTAAAGGAGGACAGTCGTGCATTTTTGCTGTTGGGTCTCTTCAGGTTTGTGACCTGGTCTTTTCTGCATAGAAGCTGTCGTCGTTCTTTTCATCTTTTTATTTGTTTTAAAGCCTTTGGGGTATGTCTCCTAGGCAGGGGTTCCACTTCCTCTGCAGATCAGGGAAGATGTAAACCGATTTCTGGCTCCAGGTAGGGGTGCCTGGTGGAATTTTCCCTTCCCCCAACAGGAGTGGATTCAGCACTGGCCGAGCTATCAAACTGTTAGTAGGACTGAGTGGGTTAAAGGGTTGCCCCTGGCTAGGAAACTAAGGGGTAAATGTCCTGCCCCAGGCCGGAGCCTCTTGTGGGACTGGAGGTGGTGACCCCAAGACCACAGACCACAGACCCAGACCGCCCGGTCTGCCCCAGTGTCTCCCCAATCTCGCCCTGGAAAAGCTCTATGGCCCCAAGCTGGAGCTCCCCTGCCAGATTGAGGCTAACCTGGGTTGTCCTCCTGCAGTGCAGGATCACAACTCCCAAGGAAAAACCCCTTGCAGGTTGGGGTTGGCTTTGCTGAGATCTGTCTTTCACTTTCGGTTTGAGGCTCTCCTCAGAACCCCTAATTTTCTCCCTTCTGCTCTGATCTCCCCCTAGGACCCCTTTTGGTGGACTGCAATTTTCTTCGGCTGGTGAGTTGTTCTCTTCTTATCTTTACAATTGAGCAGTCAAGACTATTTTTGAGGCTCGCTATAATATTGATAAAGAGGGTAAGAGAAGAGCTTAGAAAGTCGCGTGTGTCTTCTCCGCCTTCTTGGCTCCGCCCCTGTAGTCCTGACATCTTGTATGCGTCAATTTCCTCCTGTATAAAATGTTCATTTCTGGATGACTTGGGAACTGCCCCATATATACATTATCCTCCCCTCTCTCCTCCCACAAAGTACTTCAATTGATTTTCTGAGGAAATCAAACCTTTAACTTGAGAAGGAATGTGATTTTTCCCATGAGAGGAACTTTCTACCACACTATAATCTGACTCATCATCTGTACTATTGATTAAAAACTATTGATAAAAAGCTAAAATAAAAATTTGTCTAATGGCAAGCTGAAGTGAGACTTCTGATGCTGAATGCATTATTATAAATTTTAAGGAGAGGAGAAATTTGGCCTCTCCCATATGTGTTTTCAAGCTTTCAGGATCCACTGAGGTCTCCAGTCAGCCCAGGGATGACATAGTACAATAGAAGGTGCTCCACAAGTCAGTTAGCAACATCTGGAGGTTTCTGGATTAGTGGAGAGGGAGGCTAGGAGTGGTGGAGTAGGCAAATGAACTTGAGCCAGAGAACCTAGCTCTGTATTATTTCACTAATAGAATTTGATGTCATTGTAACAGGACTAGATTTGCAGATCTGGGTTTGGCTCTGTGCTATACCACTTACTGACTGTGAGAATCCTATCTCTGGACCTGTTTCTTCATTTGCAAATAGAGATAATAGTCACTCCTCTCCCTTCCCCTTAGAACTGTTTTGAGTCCCCAGTGAGCTCATTGATGCCAAGTATTTCCTAACCAGAGTTAGGAAGCATTAAAGAGGTGTCATATGGTCTTATTATTCATTGATTGACTCTCCCCTGGTCCTCATCCCCAGTATACACACATCTATAAAGGAAGCTTCTTCAAACTTCATTCCTCTCTCAATTCTCACATCAAATCAGGTCTCCTTCCACCCTAGGGCCTGACGCTGTCCATCAATCCACCTTCTCTCCTTCCCCAGGCTGGGACATAGATTTCAGGCAGCAGGAACATGTTCAAATGATGTGCACCCGGTCTACATGTGAATTGCCTCTTGTTCTCCAGAAAGCTGACAAGAGATAGAGATGCTAGCAGGATTAATGACACTCCCTCAGCACAAAGCAGGAATTAAAGACAAGAGGGTAAAAAAAAAATTAAATCCTGTATGCAGCCTTTTTTGCAAAGAATGGAAAGACTTCCATTTTTTTTAATAGTGGGGGGCAATGAAGAGGTCTGGACTTCATGTTTTGGAAGCCCTATTAACATCATTCCCCTTCCAGCCCCCATTTTTAAGGCCAAGCAATAGGGAAACGAATGGTAAGAGAATGAAAAGGAAATCCCACCTACCCCACAATAGTATAGTCCTCTTTAGCCAGTTAATAGACCAACATTTAGACTTCCTACATCATCAGCCTTGATAGCCATTTGTAGGCACCCCACAAACGTAGTCAGGGCAAGGGGAAGTGTTCAGTTTGTTTGAGAGGAAGGGAGCCATGAGATTCTTTGACACACTTTCCCTTTCCAATTGAATTTTTAGTTATTTTTTCTCTCTAATGAGCAGATATCTTTAACTCAAGACCCCCCAAACAAGGAAGTGTCATGGTCCTCAGCTTCTACAGACTTTTTTTTAATCTCCACCCTCAAATACTTGTTTTTTTCCCTGAATTTATATCAGCCTAAGTAGTGGAAATATATCATGATATAGAAGAAAACAATAATAGACTTGGAATCAAAAGAACTAGGCTTAAGTGCCAGCTCTTCTATTTATAAGCTTTGTAAGCATGAGCAATAGTTGAACTTCTCAAAAGCCCAGTTTCCTCCTCTAAAAAGGAAATTGGACTAAGTCAGTGATGCTTTTTTTTTTTTAAGTCAGTGATTCTTAACTTGTTTCTTGTGTCATTCCTCTTTAGCAGTCCACTGAAACCTTTGGATGGCTGAAAATGGTTTTTAAATAAAAGTGAAATAAATAGGATTTAACAAGAAACAAATTATATCAAAAATATGTATTTCATGTTTAACTAATATTGGAATACTTGCTGTCTAGGAGAAATGGTAGGGAAAAGGAAGGGAGAAAATTTTGGAACACAAGGTTTTGCAAGGATGAATGTTGAAAGCTATCTTTGAATTTATTTTAAAAATAAAAAGCTATTATTAATTTTTTTAAGAAATATGTATTTCCCTTCACTCCATCTAGATTCAGAGATCTTAAATGTATCCTTGATTCCATTGAAGGTCTTAATTCCAGAGTAAGAGACTCTGAACTAAGTGGTTCTAAGATCTTATCCTACCCCATTTGCCCATCTTATGTTCCAAGAGCTCTAACATTCTGTGATTTTGTAACAATGGTCTGAAGCTTTTTCTCATACTATAGTTAAGATATGAAATATGGCTATATAATTTTCTGGACATACCAAGTCATGCTGAAGATGAAGGTTCTTTAATCTACCTAAATCTGGTTCATTCTCTTTGCCCTGTTTTCTGTAAACCTTCAGAAAGTCATATTATGACATTGTCAAATTAATTGGTGGGTTGGTTATTGTCCTTCTTTCTTGAAGAGGACCAAAATGATATTACTATGTTAGATAACAATGTGTCTGATTGAGGCAGATCAGACCAATATGAGCTCAGAAGGCTCTACTATAGTTGGGCAAAAATAGGGCATATCAACATTTGGGATGGAGAGGTCTCTAAATTAGTGCACCTTGCGTGTGTTCAGAAAAGACTAGTGTCTCTGCTGTCAGAGCTGTGGAACCTCTTTTAGAGCTACTTTCCACCTTTGGTGTCCACTTGATCCAACCAGTTCTCACTTGTTCTAAAAGAAATGACCAATAGGATGATTTCAGTGAGAGAAGCCTGGAGAAACTGGCATGAACTGATGCTAAATGAAATGAGCAGAAACAGTAGATCATTATACACAGCCACAAGAAAATTATACAATGATCAATTCTGATGGATGTGTCTTTCTTCAACAATGAGATGATTAAAACCATTTCCAACTGTTCAATGATGAAAAGAGCCATCTACACCAGAGAGAGGATAGTGGGAATTTATATTTTTGTAAATATTCATCCATTTAGGTTATAATATCAGAATTGCTGCTAGAGTTGGGCAAAATAGCTCCTAATTATTATTTTTCAAAACATATGCATGGATAATTCTTCAACATTAGTCCTTGCAAAACCTTGTATTCCAAATTATCTCCCTTTTCCCCCACACTCCCTAGATGGTAAGTAGTTCAATATATGTTAAACAAGGTAGAAATATATATTAAATCCAAGATATGCATACATATTTATACAATTATCGTGCTGCACAAAAAAATCAAATCAAACCAGTTTAAAAAAGAGAGAAGCAAACTAAAATGCAAGAAAACAACAAAAAGAGTAAGAAAGCTATGATGTGAACAACATTCATCTTTATTATATTTGCTCACCCCATCCAAGAGCATTTAATATTTTTCCAATTAGCTAGTTCAGATGTAATTTGTGTGGAAAGTGTTTTGCAGTTTTGCTCATAAAGTTTCTGATTTTTCCTTGGCAGATAGATTCCTAAATATTTTATACTATCAGTAGTTACTTTAAATGGGATTTCTCTTTGTAACTCTGACTGTTGGATTTTGTTAGTGATATATAAGAATGCTGATGACTTACGTGGGTTTCTTTTATAACCAGCAACTTTGCTAAAATTGTGGATTATTTCTAATAACTTTTTAGTAGAATCTCTGGGGTTCTCTAAGTATACCATCATATCATCAGCAAAGAGTGATAATTTGGTTTCCTCATTGCCTGTTCTTATTCCTTTGATATCTTTCTCAGCTCTTATTGCCAAAGCTAGCATTTCTAATACAATATTAAATAGTAACAGTGATAGTGGGCAACCTTGTTTCACTCCGGATCTTATTGGGAATGGTTGCAGTTTGTCCCCATTACATATGATACTTACTGCTGGTTTTAAATAGATGCTACTGATTATTTTAAGGAAAAGTCCATTTATCAAGAAAACTATTATCATAATTGACCATATCAAGAACAAAACCAAAAGTAATCATATGATAATTTCAATAGATGCAGAAAAAAACATTTAACAAAATACAGCACCCATTCCTATTAAAGCACTAGAGAGCTTAGGGATAAAGGAGCTGTACTTAAAATAACAATTAGTTATCTATCTAAAACCAATAGCAAGGATTATTTGTGATGGAGAGAAACTGGACACATTCCCAATAAAATCAGGGATGAAACAAAGATGCCTCTTATCATCTCTATTATTCAACATTGTACTAGAAATGTTGGCTTTTGCAATAAGAAAAGAAAAAGAAAGTAAAGGAATTAGAATAGGCAATGAATAAATAAAACTATCACTCCTTGAAGATGATATGATGATATAGTTAGAGAATCCTAGGAAACCATCCAAAAACCTACTGGAAACAATTCACAGCTTTAGTAAAGTTGCAGGATATAAAATAAACCCACACAAATCATGAGCATTTCTATATATTACTGACAAAACCCATCAGCAACAGATAGAAAGAGAAATTCCATTTAAAATTACTGTAGACAAAATAAAATAGTTGGGGGTCTATCTGCTGAGACAAACCCAAACTATATGAATGGCATAAGAAAACACTTTTCACACAAATAAAATCAGAATTGAACAACTGGAAATATATCATTTGTCCATGGCTCGACTGAGCTAATATAATAAAAATGACAATTCTGCCTAAATTGGTCTATTTCTTCAATGCCATACCCATCAAACTGCCAAAAACATTATTTTATAGGACTAGAAAAAATAATAACAAAATCCATCTGAAAGAACAAAAGATTAAGAATATCAAGGGAATTAATGAAAAAGAATAAAGAGGATTGTGGCTTATCAGTACTAAACCTAAAACTATATTATAAAGCAGCAGAATCAAAACGTTTTTAGTACTGGCTAAGAAATAGAGTGATGGATCACTGGAACTGATTAGACACATACAACATCAAGGGTTACAGGACTCTAGTATTTGACAAATCCTCAATCTCCAACTTCTGAAATAAGAACTCGCCAATTTGACAAAATTGCTGGGAAAACTGGAAAATAATATGTCAGAAACTCAGCATAAACCTGCATCTCACACCCCATACTAAAATAAGGTCAAAATGGATACATGATTTGGGCATAAAGGATGTTATAACATGTTGAAAAACAACTTACCTATTAGATCTTTGGAAAAGGGAGAAATGTATGACCAAAGAACTAGAGAACATTATAAAAGGCATAATGGACTACTTTGATTACATTAAATTAAAAAGGGTTTGCACAAACAAAACCAACAGAAATAAGGAAGGGAAGTTCCTTAAAAGAGAAGTTCAAAGTTGAGAAAAAATCTTTCTGTATTTCTGATATTGATCAGTGTTGGAATCTTTACAAAGTGTTAAGCCATTAGAGTTGATAGAGACAATAATTATCTAATTTGGCATGGTTCAATATGATTGATTTGATCTTAGAAGGAGATATTTTGGGCCAGAACTTGAAACAAGGTACTAAGTACAACTGATAGAAACAATGCTTGTGTTCACACCTTTAGAGAGCTCATAGAAGCAAGAAATATTTAAGTACTCATTGGAGTTCATGTGAACTCCAAACATGTGTTTGCAAGATTTCAGGGTTTAGTATGAGATATCTGAATTCACACCTCCCTTAATTCCTGCCTCCAGAAGGCAGAGCCAACCTTTTACACTCAGCATAAATAGAGCTTCAGTGAGCCACTTGACAGACTTACTTTGGAACATTCCCAGGGGTTGGAGAGGAGCACTCTGGGAAGAAGCCCACAAGCCCTCTTTCGGAGGCAAGAGAGATTCATTACAATTTCCATCTTTGTGCTGGCTGGAGGCTGAAGGACAAACCTTTGGATTTGGAGACATTCAGCGGGGAGCTCTTGGAACCAAGCAGAAAGATAGGCCTCTAAGAAAAACTAACCGGGCTATATTGGAGACAATAAAAGATCTGAACTTTTAGCACCTGGGTGATTATTGATTTTAGCTGAAACTAAAACTGCATCCAGAAAACCTTCCCGAGAAACCTGCTTTCTCCCAGGGAGAACCATCAAATTATTATTTAAAAGAAGAAAAAAACACCACAGATCAGTATTTTTGATAATGACCTAATTTCTAAAATATATAAAGAATTGTGTCAAATTAATAAGAATGCAACTCATTCCCCAGTTGATAAGTTGTCAAAGGATATGAACACATGATGATGATTCAATTCAGATGACACAATTAAAGCCATTTATAGTTATATGAAAAAATTCTCTAAATCACTACTGATTAGAGAATTGCAAAGTAATACAACTGAGTTTCTACCTAACCTCTTTGATTGGTTAAGATGACAGGAAAAGATAATGATAAATATTTTGAAGCAATGTGGGAAAACTGGGACACTAATGGATTGTTGATGGAATTGCAAAATGATCCAAACATTCTGGAGAGTAATCTGAAACAATATCCAAAGAGCTATTAAACTGTGGATACCCTTTAATTCAACAATATCTCTACTGGGCTTGTATCCTAAAGAGATCATTTAAAAAAAGGATAAAGAGCCCATGTGTACAAAAATGTTTGTAGCAGCCCTTTTTGTAATGTCAAGTAACTGGAAACTGAGTGGATGCCCATTGGTAAGGGAATGGCTGAATACATTATGGTATATGAATGTTATGGAATATTATTTTTCTAAAAGAAGTTACCAACAGGATGATTTCAGAAAGGTTGGAAAGACTTACATGAACTGAGGCTAAGTGAAGTGAGAAGAACCAAGAGAACATTGTACACGGCAACAACAAGATAATGTGATGATCAGCTATGAAAGATGTGACTCTTTTCAACAATGAGGCAACTCAGGTCAATTCCAATAAACTTGTGCTGGGAGGAGCTAGCTGCATTCAGAGAGAAGACTATGGGTATTGAATATATATCACATTTTCACCCATTTTGTTGTTTGCTTGCTTTCTCATTTTTTTTTCCCTTTGTGATGTGATTTTTCTTGCACAGTTTGATAAATGTGGAAATATGTTTAGAAGAATTGAATGTGTTTAACGTATATTGGTCACTTACTGTCTAGGGGAAGGGAAGCTAGAGAAGGAGAGAGAAAAATATGAACACAAAGTTTTGCAAAATTGAAAACTATTTTTTCTCCTGACTACTCTCCATCTCCTATAGTGAGACTTTCTATACTTAAGTTTCCATACTGGATACTCACTATATAGGATGCACCTTCCTATAACATCAAAGATACATAACCAGTCTATTAGACCTGAACTGGCCTCTGCTACAATTGTACCCATATGCTAGTAATACCACTAGCCTTCATAGAGGTAGTCACTGCTCTACTATGGGAACTGTCTTAGAAGAGTCTGTTATGGGACCTGCCCTAATGAATGGAGAATCCAACCATGCTGGATTGGAGGTGCTGGTCAATGACTTGTTTGGGGATTGTCAGCTGCTTCCCAATTTTGTCCTTCTCTGATTGTGCCATGCACATGTCTAGGCTCCTGGATTGTCTCCTCTAGCCTTAAGTCTCTTTTTATGAAAATTAATACTCTCTTCTGATAAAAGCCAGAATCAAGTGTGTGTGTGTGTGTGTGTGTGTATGTATGTGTGTGTGTGTGTGTATGTGTATGTCAGAGAGAGAGAGATAGAGAGACAGAGACAGAGACAGAGATAAGAGATAGAGAGATACAAACACATACACAGAAATAGACAGGGAGAATCTCCAAAATATTGCAATATACAGAGAGAAGGCAAAAGAACTATGAAAGTTCAAGAGATTCTGCCCTTTGGTATCCTGCCTTGAGAAATAAACACAGGATTTGGCAAATATCAAAGATTACTCACCCTGGATTTGCTCATCAATGTTAATGATCAGCAAGTTTCAAAGGGATTTTCCCAGAATATATGAGTGGTGCCAGTTCACTCTCTCCTTGTTCACTGAGCCAGCAGGAAGCTCTAACTTACTAAGATGTTACAAAGATAATGACCAGACATTACATTCATTTTAGAGCTTGTGTTCAAAAGCATGAGCTAGACAATAACCTTGTTGTATTTATCTCCTAGAGATCTAGGATACTCTTTTTTGCCAGTTGAAAAAAATAAATTTTTTTCTTTAAAAAATAAATGACCTTTATCTTATACCTAAATAGAGCTAGTAGGGAAGGGATAGGGAAGAAAGCAGAAAGCATTTGTTTAAAACTTTGCAAAGGTTCTCACATTACAACAAGAAGAGAAGGCTTGTGCTGATGGGGAAACAAAGGTATATGATGTCACTCTTTAAATATCTAAAAGGTTATCAAATAATTAGAAGCAGCAGAGAACTGAAGAAAGGTACTGTGGATATAAAAGGGGAAAGACTGGATCTATGAAGTAAGGATAAGGGAAGAGATATAGATAATTCTAATATTATCAGACTGCATGACCAGGAAAACGTTGACCTCCATTGGGAAATAAAATTAAAAGGAAAATGAGGGGTCCTGTAAGTTGAGTTTGAAATGAGTGACAACAAGACATCTAGGTAGAAAGAGATTACCAATTGGGAAACTGGAGCTTTGGGCTTTAAACCAAGATGAGAATTTGGAGCAATGCAATCAGTCAATAAGCATTTATTAAGCACTTATTAAGTGTCAAGCCCTTTGCTAAACACAGGAATGGACATAAACATAGAAAGACAATCCCTGCCCTCAAGAAACTTATATTCTAATTATGTAGCAATCTTATGTAGATTTGAATGCTGCCAGTATAGTAATAGCTTGAGATGTAAAAATGAAGAGCATGAAGAAGGCCAGACACAGACCCTTGAGGAGTACCTCTTGGGGAAGGAGGAAGAAGAGGGAAACTAGAAAAGAGCTCTGAGAATGGATGGTTAGAGTTAGGAGCAGGAGAGTGAAGCATCACAGGAATGAAGAAGTGAATCATTCTTGGCACTCCAAGGTTATGAGCTTACAGAACACTAGATGATACAGTTAAAATCTTTGGATTCAACCAACAATTTATTTACAGAGTGCTGCTTATGGGCCTAACAACATGTTGAGTACTTTGGGGGAACACTCCACACTGCAGGCAGCTGTGATTTTAATTATTATGCTCATCTTTCTCTCAATGAGGCTGATTGAAATCCCACTACAACTTGATATGAAGTCTTCAGGAAGTCTTTGTACTCCACTTGTTTCATATTATTCCCTCTCCCTCACTGTGTTCCATGAGTTATGATTTGTTCCCCTTAAATAAAATTCCATCATCTCTTAATTTTGTGCATTTGTGCAAGAGGGCCATCATGAGTGGAAAACATCCCCTTCTCACTTTTGCCCTTTAGCACCACTAGGTTTTTTAGAACTGGTTTTCCTATGGACACTCAGACTCAAAATGTCCAAAAGAGAATTTATCATTTTTATCCCCAAATCTTGCCTCTTTTCTTAACTTCTCTATTGTTGCCAGAGTGACTACCATCTTCCCAATATCCTAGTTTCCCAATCTAGATGCCATACCCTTTCTTTTCCCTGTCCCTGCCAGCATTCTAGTGCAGGTGCTGTCATCTCAGACCTACACCATTGCAAGAGCCTGACTTAATCCTATCCCTATTTCAGTTCATCCTCCACTCAGCTTTTAAAGCAATCTTCCTAAAGAGCAGAACTGACTATATCTCCCTCATTATTTAGTCAATTCTACCAATTCCTTATAACCTACAAAATCATATATAAAATCCTCTAGTTGTCTTTTAAAGTCCCTCATAATCTGACCCCTTTCTACCTTTCCAGTCTTCTTAGTCCTGATTTACTCCAACAAACTCTGAGATCCACTGATGCTGGATTCCTTGATATTAATCACACAAGACACTCTATCTTTGTACTCTGGACATTATCACCATTTTTCCCCCATGACTGGAATTGTCACCCTTTTCCATCTCTACCTCTGGGCTCCCCTGGTTTCTGTCAAGTTGACTCAAGTCAAACCTTTTGCAAGAAGCTTTTTCTAATCCCCTTAATTCTGGTGCTATTCCTTTGAAATAATTTCTAATTTATATATGTGAATACAAAGAGAGAGACAGAGAGAGGCGGGCAGACAGACAGAGACAGAGACTGAGAAGGAAGGAAGAGAGAATCTTGCTTGCATATTGCAAGCAATATCCATTAGGATAAGAGTTCCTTGAGGGCAGGGAAAATTGTCATCTTTTTTTTTAATCCCTGGTACTTAGCACAATATCTGAAGCATACAGTAGTTGCTTAATAAATGCTTGTTGACTCAACTTGTTGACAACCTTTTTCAAAGAAGGGTGAAAGGGAAAGTGATTCCTCCACAGGAGGCCTATCCTGATACCTGTAGTTATCTGTGTTTTTTTCCTTTTATTTCTTTGTATAACCTTGTGAATACTAGACATTTGGTTGTCTGTATACATATTTGTTCTTAGTAGAATGAAAGTACCTTAAGGGCTGGAACATTTCAATTTTTTTTTCTTTGTTTCCCTGGTGCCTAGCAAATTTCAGCCATAGTGAGGCTTTGACATTTTTTTAATCGAATACAACTGAGTTCTTAAGACTAAAAAATTCTCCATCCTTTGCAAAATTGGTATTGGGCCTCTTGACACTGTTTCTTAGATGATAAACATACCAGCAATTGTCTGAAACTTATACAAAGCCATTTTTGTACGTTGGTAGGTAGGATCTGAGCCTGTATTTTGTTAACACAGCCTGTCTGGGTCCAGGATCATCAGCATCCCACAACAATTACTACTGGACCAGACTTAGAGCTTGCAGGGACCTTGGAGCTCATTGAGTAAAATCCCCTCATTTTACAGATGTGGTAAGGGATATGCAGAGTAGTTGGGGGATACTAACATTAGATTGTTGCTTTAAATGAAGTCATATTCAAACTGGGGAAACAGGGCACATCCATATTAATCACAGTTCAATGATTCGAGGTTCAAAAGGAGACCCCCAAGAGGGATAGGTCACAGACCAATATCATGAGGTGTCTCAAAAGAATTTGCAGACTTGAATCCATCTCCAAATCAAGGGGCAAAGTTTATTGTAATTTTAATGCCAGTTGAAGCAGGCTAAGTTCCAAAATGATTTAGCAAAGAACTAGGAGCAAGAAAATAAATTTATAGGAAAAGACAGAGAGAACTGGTTCTTCATGACACTGATATGCTAATTTTATGGCCAAGAGGTAGAACTAAAGAGGGGTCTATTCACTATTGTCTCAGGAACTTGGTTATCACTGACCAGCAGATTATTTATCTGACAGTCAACAATGTTTATAGGACTATCCTAAGGCCAGAAGACTTTAGAATCATTGACAGATTGTTAGAACAATAGCATTCTAAGGTCAGAGGACCTCAGAATCATTGCCATATCTTCCCTAAAGTCTAGGGGAAAATATATAACTATCATTGACAGATTGTTAGAACAATAGTACTCTAAGGTCAAGGGACCTCAGAATCACTGTTATTTTTCTCCTAGAAGCTGTACCCCTTCACTATCGTATGAGAGAGGACTAGACTGGGAGTCAGGGCACCCAAATTCTGATCCTGGTATTGTCAACCACTAGCTGTATGACTTTGATCAAGTCACTTCTCATGGCCTCAATTTTCTTCTCTGTAAAATAAGATCACTTGATCTCTAAGGTCCCTTATAGGGCTAACATTGTAATGTTATGCCACAGTCTTCTTGAACTGTTCTACCTCAATTTCCCTGCACTAGTTTCCCTAATTGTCCTGAGTTTCCCTGAATTGTTCTACCTCAGTTTCCTTAATTGTTCTGCCTCATTCCCCTTAGAAAGTAAAAACCCGTTCTGGTTCACTAAGACTGAGGACCATTTGCTCTAAGGATTATAAATTGTCAATGTGAGACTCAAGATGAGGGGGTGATCAGACTTCTTGGCTCCTAACTCCTTCTGCTCTCAAGAATTTATGACACTACCCCCTCTAAAATATTCCAAAAGATAAGACTATTGCGGATATCTCATTGACATCTTTTCTTCTGTTTATTCAGATATCCTGACTCTGGCTTCCAGCCCCCCCCCATCCTGCTAGAATCAAATTTATGGTCCTGAAACTTCCCACTTTCAATGTTCTGACTCCCCCCCTGCCTTGGTCTACCCTTGTAGCTGAACCATGTGGCTATATAAGTCATTGAGAACTCACATTCATCACTGGACACTTTGAGATGGGAGTCCTGTCCAGTCAATTATACTCTCCAATTAATAATATCAAAACTCTCTAATCTCTATCTTGCCTCAGTTTCTCCAGCATTACAGTAATTTCTATAATGTAATATGCTCCAAACTATTCTCCTTCCTAAGGTATACATCTAACCACATTGTTCCCTGGTTCAAAACTACTGGTGGTGAAGGCCTACCTGCCTGTAGGAGAAAATGCTCCACCTGTGAAGGGCCTGTCATTCAGGACCTCCACCACATACCTCCAAGACTACCTTTCTAGTCCTCTTTTTAACATGATTCCTCTTTGTACTATATATCCCAGTCATACTGATTTCAGACTCAAGAAGCTTATTGTTCCTCAATGTATTTGCAGAAGACATATCTCAAACCTGAAACAAATTCTCTCGTTATCTCCATCTTTAATATTATTTATCTTCCATTAGTGCTAAGCTCAGGTGGTAACCTCACAATGAAACTTTTCTTGATTGCCCCTTTCAGTTTCTAGTGCTTTCTCCCTTCTCAAATTACAGTGACTCTGAAAATGTGTCCTTCAGTAGAATGCAAGCATCCTGAGGTCAGGGATTGTTAACAGTTTTGGTTTTGTGTCCTCAACATGAAGGGAGCAGGCTACCTTGATGAGAGTAGGCATTTGCTGAATTGAACCAAATGAGTTCAGTTAAATCCTGAATTGCCTGGAATGAGCCCTGATATCCTATGCTCTCTATTCTACCATCCTCTTTTTAGGACTTCTTAAAGCTCTGACATGTCCTGGTTTTATGACTCAAAGGCAATGGACACTGAATGACCAATCTGAAGGAGAGAGAAGTGGAAATCTGGAAGGCAGGAGGTCCTGCCTGAAGATTTTGGAGGCCAGCTGCTTCTGCTCAATATCAGAGTCTGTCAGTAAGAGAAAAGGCAAAAAGAGGGCTTGTGGGGAGATAAGGTTGCCCTTGAGATTCATTGGGGCTGCTATCAACTTAGCTTCAATGAATTTTCCAGGGCACTTTCTCCTTGATCAAGCTCCACTTGAGCAAAACTTTTCAATGGATGCTTTTCTTTGGTCTGTGACATTGTAGAGATGAGGAAGATAGAAAGCATCAATTTCATTCCTCAGGAGCTCCTGCTTTCTCCGTTCCACTATTTCCTCTGCAGAACAGCAGCCCCTTCTGGGCCAGAAAGTCCAAAAATCTTATCCTCCTATCCCCAGCCAGTTCCATTAACAGCCATCTGAATGGTGTTCTGGCCCCTCATTTCCCATTCCAACAGTATTTTCAGAAAAATCATTCACACTGAGTAATCTATAACTAGCAAGTTTGTATTAAAGAGAAACTGGCATTAAAATGGGAATCAAAACTTTAAGCCAAAGTAATAAGTCTCTAATGTAGAATTTTGGTTAGGAGCATGATAGCTGATATTTCTATTTAGAACTTTCAAAGTTCAAAGATAAAAGCAAGGAATCCATTTGCCCAGGGAAGAATAACAGATTTTTTGAGTCACGTCTGTAAGCTAATCTATGAAGTCAAATAATAGGAAAGAGAGGACTAGTGAAGTCCAATTGATATTTATATATCCCTTTCAACACTTATAAAGCATATTAAATACGTTATTTCATTTATTCTTCACTAGAACCCACTGAAATTGATCTTCAAAGAATTATCCTCTATTTTATATTTTCACTTTAAAACGTGGAACTTAAAAAGTTAACAAAATTATCCATTATAACAAGGATGTTAAATAGCATAAAGGGAATCGGAAGTTGCTTATTGTCTGATCTTGAACTTCCCACCACCAAACACTATCTCTTACAATTATAAAGAAGATTTTACTATTCTCACAAATGTCAGTTCAAGACTACATGTCTAAATATGTTGCTTAATAAATATTATCTAATAGAAACAATATGATGGGGCTAATTAAGAATTTTTGTATCCATTTGATAAATGGTCAAAGGATGTGAGAAGGTAATTTTCAGATGAAGAATTCAAGGCTATCTATGGGCATATGAAAAAGTGTTCTAAATCATTTTGGATTAGAAAAATGCAAATTTAAGTAAAAATTGACATACTACCTTGTAACTGTTATATTGATTAATATGGCAAAAAATGGATGTGATGAATGTTGGAGAGGATGTGGGAAAACTGGGACACTAATGTACTTTTGATGGAGTTGTGAACTGATCTAAACCATTCTGAAGAACAATTTGAAACTATAATGAAAGGGCAAGCAAGCTGTGCAATTACTTTCACCCATCAATATCACTAGTAGGCCTGTATCCCAAAGAAATCATTTAAAGAGAAAAGGACCTACCTGTGCAAAAATATTCATAGCAGTTTTTTTCATGGTGGCAAAGAATTGGAAACTGAGGAAATGCTCAGTGGTATATGCATGTAATGGGATATTATTGTTTGTGTAAAAGTATTGTACGATAACAAATGATGAATAGGAAGATTTCAGAAAAAAACTAAACAGACTTTTATGAACTGATGCAAAGTTAAATGAGCAGAACCACAAAAACATTATACATAGCATCAGCAATATTGTGTGATGATCAACTATGAGCGACTCAGCTCTTCTCAGCAACACAATGATCTAAGACAAGTACAAAAAATACACAAAGTAAAATGTATTCATATCCAGATAAAGAACTGATGGACTCTGAATGTAGATTGCAACATATTTTTTCACTTATGTTTTCTCATATTTTTTCTTTTGATCTTTTTTTTTTTCTTTCACATCTATGGCTAATATGAAAATGTTTCACTTGATAGCACATATATAAAATATATCAAACTGCCTATCATCTTTGAAAAGAGGAAGGAGAGAGGATGGAAAGAGGAAGAAAAATTTGGAATTCAAAATCTTATAAAAATGAATGCTAGCCCTTTTTGTAGTGCCAAGGAATTGGAAACTACATCATTTGGGGAATGGTTGCATAAATTATGGTATGTGGATGTTATGGAATAGTATTGCTTTATAAGAAATGATCAGCAGGATGATTTCAGAAAGCCCTGAAGAGACTTACATGAACTGATGCTAAGTGAATGAGTAGAACCAAGAGAACACTATACATGGCAACAAGATTGTATGATGATCAATTTGACAGATGTGGCTCTTTTCAACAATGAGGTGATTCAGGCCAATTCCAATAGACTTTTGTTGGAGACAGTCATCTAAATCCAGAAAGAAGACTGTGGGGATTGAATTTGAATCACAGTATAGTATTTTCACCTTTTTTGTTGTTTGCTTGCTTCTTGTTTTCTTTCTCATTTTTTTCTTTTTTCATCTGATTTTTCTTGTGCAGCATGAAAAAATGTGGAAATAAATATAGAAGAATTTCACATGTTTAACATATATTGGATTACTTGTGTAGGGAAGAAGGTGAAGGGAAGGGAGGGAAAAATTAGAATACAAGATTTTGAAAAGGTGCATGTTGAAAACTATCTTTGCATGTATTTTGAAAATAAAAAGCTATTATTTTAAAAAAAATAAGTGAATGGTTCTACAACCATGAAAAAGTGTTGTTGTTGTTGTTGTTTTTAAGGAATGCTAATTTTTTTTACATACAACTCGGGGGGGGGGAGGGGGAATAAAATACTATTTAATTAAAATAAAGCCAAAAAAAAAAAGAGTTTTAGGATATTTGGTACTAATTAAAAGACTTGACTTTCACTGTCAACTATAATAGTTGTCAAAAACAAGTATGAATTAATAATAATAATAATAACTAGTATTTACACCGCACTTTAAGTTTTACAAAATATTTTACAAATATTATCTCCTCTGATTCACATTACAACCTTGGCTAGTAGAAAGTGTCATAATTTGAACTCAATCTTCTTAATTCCAGGTGTGATCTAGTTGGCTATTATCTTCCATTCTCAAAGAGGACCAAAATTATATCACTATGTCAATATGTAATATGTAAGACTGTGGCTGATTAATCCAATAAATGATAAAAAAAATTGATGCAACTAAAAAATTTTCCAAACCTTTGGTTGGTTGATTATTGTCCTTCAATTTTGAAGAGGACCAAAATGATATCACATATGCGAATCAAGATATAATATATCCAACTGTGATTGATCAGGCTAATATGAGCTGGAAGGCTCTATCACAAGTTAGACACAATCCAAATGAATGTTAGGAGATGTTTCAAAATTTGCATATCTTATATTTCTTTTGAGCAACTACAATTCTGTTTTGTTTATACAGAATAGTGCCTTTTTTGATGTGGGCACAGTATGATGGTTGGTCCTGTGTCCGTGTTTGCCATGTCTCACAATGAATTCCAAAGTTCTTTAGAAAGACTGAAAGTGTTATACTCTCTGCCATAAAGTTTCAATACTTGGTGAGTCAGCTCAAGAAAGGCAGCATCTGGTACTTTATGTTGTCAGATATTCTTCTGGATGTTTCTAAGATAACTTAAATAGAAGTAATTTAGTTTCGTGCCATGGCACTAGTATATAATGTCCAGGTTTCACAAGTATACAATGGTATGGTCAGCACAATGGCTCTATAGATATTCAGTTTTGTATTCAGGCTAATAATACCTCTTCTACATTTTTCTTTGGAATCTCCCAAACACTGAGCAAATTCAGGATTGCATTCACTAAGTTTATCATCTATGTGTACATTCCTTGAAAATTCTGGTCCCCTTTCAGGTCAGACCTTTGAATGAAGATGGCAGGTGTGCAGGAGAGGTGGTGACTGAGGATAGCACCAAGCCAAATATGAGCAAAAATGAGCTGAAGAGACATTTGAAGAAAAAGAAAATTTCTGAGAAAGAAGAAAAGCACAAAGATCTCAGTGAGAAGCAGCTGAATTAAACTCCTACACCACTCATGATGACATGTTTTGCCTAGTGTTGAGGAGAGTCTGGAACCAAATCTATATTACAAGATCCACAGCCAGGAGATGCAGCAACTGAATGACAGTGGAAAGGACATTTCACACACAAGTTTCATGGAGACACTTCACTCACTACTTCATCAAGCAGTAAAATCATTTATAATCAGGCAATCATTTGACTGACATCACCACGAAAAGACTTTTGGGGGAAAATTCATCTTTTATGATCTTTGAGGAGTCAAACTATAAGTGATGACCATTTCAGGAATTATAAATCAGAATAATTTTTTCATATAAATAACAATCTTTAACAGTGAAACATTATTGGGGTTCAGGGGAATCTAGGAAGACCAAAAAGGAAGAACTGAGAGTACTTTTCCACAAGATTAAACTCCTGACATCATATTTTCTTATGTTGTCTTACTTTCATTTTGCCTCAAAGATAAGGAAACACATTATTATTAATAACACTTAGACTTGATCCTGTATGGCTTTGTGAGATAGAAGTTCATAACCCACTCCAAAATAATTATCTATATGAGGAACTTCCTAGATGAGTTGGATTTCCTAGAAATAGAAACTGAATATTATAATGAATGTCATCCAAGGTGGAATTGTTGCCAAACCCTTTATCACTTACCACAATAAGGTGGATATGAACTTTTTATAAGAGAATTGCCCCAGAGCTCTGATTACAAGATGCTGGTAGATGATGACAATGACAGGGTTTATGAAATTGGTCATCAGTTCAGGAATGAAGGAATTGATTTGACTCTCACTCACAAAAAACCTGTGAGTTTTACATGGCACATGCAAACTACTGTGATCTCATGGAAATCATGAACAAAATGGTTTCAGGAATGGTGAAGAACAACATTGTACAAGAATATTACAAGAAAATTGTAATGTTCTTCACCATTACAAGAAGGTACACAATTACCTATCACCCAGAGGGATAACACTCTGATATTGATTTCACACCACCTTTCTAAAGAATCAGCGTGATAGAAGAGTTTGAAAAAGTTCTTGCCATGAAGCTTCCTGCGATCAGTCTTTTTGAAATAAAAGAAGCTTATAAGATTTCTTGTTGGCATTTGTGTAGAGAGAGTTATAGAGAGTACTTCTCCCCAAATTACAACAAAGATTCTTGACAAGTTTGTAGATGAGTTCCTAGAAGTAAACAGCATCAAACCAACCTACATCTATGACCATCCAAAGAGAATGAGCCCACTGGCCAAGGGACAGCACTATCAGTACAGCCCTACTGGGCACTTTGAGTACATCATGATGAAGAAGGATGTATCCAATGTCTATGGAGAGCTGAACAATCTGATGTAGCAAAAGCAACTTTTTGAAGAACAGGCCATTTGTTAGAAAATAACAAAAAAATTGTGAAAATACTATATTGTGATCCACATTCAGTCCCCACAATCTACTCTCTGGGTACAGATGACTCTCTCCATCACAAATCTATTGGAACTGGTCAGACTGTTGAAAAGAGCCACACTCTTTTGAAGCTCAAACCAGACTTTGTAATCTTCCCTGACATCTGTTCCTCTAGTCCCAGGTATAGCATTCTATCTATTGTCACCTAACTGTATCTAAAACATTATAATATATACTATATTCTCTATGGAGAAGCACTCTGATCCATTCTTTCATTCAGTTATTAAACAGTACCTAATGTGACCTAAACTTGTGCTATTAGGGAAACAAATAAATGGAAAAAAAAGAATCTTTTCCCTCAAGGAATTCCAAATTAATTGCAATCATCATTTTATCATATCCTCACAAATTCTGAAAGGTGGAAGATCAGATATTATCACATCTATTTTACAGTTAAATATTCTGAGGCTTGAACATCTGAGTGCTTAAGTAGATATAGCACTGGTGTTGAAGTTGGGAAAACCTGAGTTGAAAACCAACCCCAAATACTAGCTGCATGACCCTGTGCACTGTTTTCCTCAGTTTCCTCATCTATAAAATAAGCTGGAGAAGGAAATGGCAAAACACTTCAGTATCTTAGCTAAGAAAATCCCAAATGGGATGATGAAGAGTCAGACAGGACTGGAACAGTCAAACAACAGCGATGTTCTGAGGTGCAGAAAATTTATGATTAAGGTTATATCATGAGTTAATCAAAGAACTATATCTTTATCCTGGGCTAACCACTTTTTCTACCACAAAGCCTATAGTGCTATAGAATATTGCTTCATAAAAGCTATTGGTTTAGGAAAATAAGAATAGTGATAATGGTGATAGCAATGTTAAAATAATAATATTGCCTATAAATACTATTAAATGATATTAAAATAGCTCCTAGCTATATCCAGTAAAATAGCTCTTGTAGGATTTTATCACATGAACACAGAGACATTTAGGAAAAGACAGTTGAAATACTTAACCCTGAGAATACCCTCATCTCAATAATCAGGAAAACAAACAAAGACCAAAAACAACCACAAAATCCTAAGTTTTACTAACACCTAAGACCAACTAAAGAACAAACTTTCCTCCAAAGGGTCCTATGGAAACCTAGATGGCAGCTCTAATCTAATTTACTGTGAGCTTCAGGCCTGGTTTATTAGGCCAAAGGAAGAGAGATAGGGGCCAATTATTATAACAATCTGGGAGGCAGAAAAGATTCCTGGGGCAAAAAGGTAGTTACTACTGTTAATAACTCTAACAAGAATATTAGCCTCTTACCTAGCCTAAGTTTTCCTTTTAGACTAACATAAAAAGCAGGAAAAATGAGAACTTTTAGATTGATCAATTGGATTATATTTTAAAATTGTTGTAGGACAATTTATTTAGCACTGGAAGGGATCCCAGAGGCCATCTCATTTAACCCTCCATCCATTTTACATATGAGGAAACTGAGACATCTGAGTGATAATGACTTGCTCAAGATCACACAAATTGCTTAAGTAATATATGAACCCAAATCCTCTAACTCAAGAGCCAGAACGTTTTTTTTTAAAGTTTACTGTTTTTTTATGAACATGCTCTCTATAGATTAAAAAAAAAATAAAAAGGACAATAAACCAAGCTCTAATTTGTAGCATTTGCTGATTTCTAAGGTATAAATGTCCTCACTAAAATTTTAACAGTCTCTAACAATCTCTCACCAACATAAGCTATCTTTAACATACCCTTATATTGTTATTATTTATTTCAGTACAATGAATGCAGAGAGCCAAATCCACTTCTTTTAGAAAAAGTAGTAAGATTTTAATCAATAACAGTCAAGAAAAATTCCATATGGTTTTGTACATAATGACTTTTTAATAAATGTTTATTAAATTGAATTGAATTCCTCCAGGCCTAGAGTAAATATAACCTAACACATAGAACATTCCCTCTTAAATCTCCACCAGATAATGCCCTGTTTTTTTTTTTTCAGTCTTGAGACAAATATACCTTTCCTATCCTAGTCCCTTTCAGATACCTTAATATGTACCACTTTCTTTTGTGTTTCCTTTTTACAGTTTTGTTTTTTTATTTTCAAAAAGGTTATTTTCAGTTCCAAATTCTCTTCCCTCCTTCCCCCCCCTCCTCCAGTTTTTAAGAAGGCAGGCAAAATGATACCTATTTTACATATGAAATCATGCAAAACATTTTCACGTTATGAATATGAAAAAAATAATAAAGTCAAAAATAATATGCATCTATTTCCACTTAAAGTTCATCAATTCTCTCTCTGGAAGTAGATAGTATTTTTCATCATGAATTCTTTGGAATTGACATGTATCATTGTATAGATCAGAGTAGCTAACTCTTTTAAATTGATTATCATTACAATATTGATATTACTGTGTACAATGTTCTGGTTCTGGTCACTTAACTTTGCAGTTTATATAAGTCTTTCCAGGTTTTTCTAAAACCATTCCCTTCATTATTCATTATAACACAATAATATTCCATCACAATTACAATTATGCTCTAACTTATTCAGCTATTTTCCAAATAAATGATGGGTATACCCTCAATTTCCTGTTCTTTGCCATCACAAAAAAGCTGCTATAAATGTTTTTGTACATATGGGTTCTTTCATTTATTTATTTTATTTGAGGTGCCTATAGACCTGGTGTAATATTGCTTGGTAAAGGGGTATGCAAAGTTTTACAGGACTTTGGGCATAGTTCCAAATTGTTCTCCAGAATGGTTGAACCAATCACAATTCTACAATACATTAGTGAATTAATTTTTCCACAGTCCTTCACGCCTTTACCACTTTTCCTTTTCTGTCATATTAACCAGTATAATAGATATATGATGACATCTAAGAGTAGTTTTAATTTTCATTTATCTAATCAGCAGTGGTTTAGAGCATTTTTTTTCACATGACTGCAAAAAGCTTTGATTTTTTTCTTCTGAAAACTCTTATTCATATCCTTTGACATTCATATCCATTTGCCAATTGAGGGATGTCTCTTATTTTTATAAATTTGGCTTAGTTCCCTATATATATATATATTTTAAAAATTTTAGTTTTTCAGATAAACTGCCGTGTATTTTCTCTCATTCTTTCTTTCCTTCTAATTTTGGCTATGCTAATTTTGTTTGTGCAACAATATCTTAATTTAATGTATTTTACCTGCTATAATTTCCTCTATTTATTGTTTGGTTATGAATCCTCCCTTTATTCATGTAGCTGACAGGCAATTTTCTTTCATAATCCCAAATTTATTTGTGATATTACCCTTTATGTCTAAATCATGTACCCATTCTGATCTTATCTTCATATAAAATATTAGATATTTGTCTATGATAATTTCTTCCATATTGTTTTTCTATTTTCCCAACAGTTTATGTTGAATAGTGAGATCTTTCCCCAACAGCTTGAATCTTTGGACATATTAAACACTATGTTACTATGGCCATGTATTTCAATGTATTATGTGCCTAATATATTCCATTAATCAGCTACTCTACTGCTTTATCCAGTACTAGCCTGTTTGGAGGATTCTATCTTTGTGCTATAGTTTGAGATCTGCTACTATTGGGTCACTTTCCTTCACTTTTCCCCACATTGATTCCTTTATAATACTTGACCTTTTATACCTCTAGATAAAATTCATTACTTTTCCTTGCTCAATAAAATAATTCTTTGGAAATATGATTGGCATGGGACTGAATAAGTAAATGAATTTAGGAAATATTGTTATTTTTATTATATTAGCTTAGACTACCCTGGAGCAATTAATATGCTTCCAATTGTTTCAATTTGTCTTTATTTGTGTGAAAAGTGTTTTGTAATTTTGTTTATGCAGTTCCTCCATTTGTCTTGGCAGGTAGATCCCTCAATATTTTATACCCTATGAAGTTTTTTTAAAAGCAATTTTTCTTTCAATCTCTTTCTGCTGGGATTTATTGGTAATATATAGAAATGGTGATTATTTATAAGGATTTGTTTTATACCTGCATCTTTGCTCAAATTGTTCATTGTTGTACCTAGTTTTTGTTTTGTTGACTCTTTAGAATTCTGTAAGTATACCATCATATTGTCTGCAGAGAGTGATAGCTTTGTTCCTCATTACTTATTCTTACTCTTTTAATTTTTTCCCTTCAGATCCAACTATTCTGGATAGCAATTTGGAACTATGCTCAAAAAGTTACCCAACTGTGCATACCCTTTGACTCAGCAATGTTACTACTGGGTTTATATCCCAAAGAGATCTTAACGAAGGGAAAGGGACCCACATGTGCAAAAATGTTTCTGGCAGCCCTTTTTATAGAGGCAAGAAACTGGAAACTGAGTGGATGCCCATCAATTGGAAAATGGCTGAATAAATTATGGTATATGAATGTTATGAAATATTATTGTTCTGTAAGAAACAATCAGCAGGATGGTTTTCGAGACCCCTGGAGAGATTTACATAAACTGATGCTAAGTGAAGTGAGCAGAACCAAGAGATAATTGTATATGGCAACAAGAATATTATATGATGATCAATTCTTATGGGCGTGGCTCTCTTCAACAATGAGATGATTCAAACTAGTTCCAATTGTTCAGTCATGAAGAAAACCATCTACACCTAGGGAGAGGAGTGTGGGAACTGAATGTGGACCACAACATAGTATTTTCACTTTTGCTGCTGCCATTTGCTTGCATTTTGTTTTCTTTCCCAAGTTTTTTTTTTTTGATCCGATTTTTCTTGTGCAGCAAGATAACTATAAATATGTGTACATATATTGTATTTAACATATATTTTAACATATTTAACATATATTGGACTACTTGCCATCTAGGGGAGGAGGTGAGGTGAAGGAGAGGAAAATTTGGAACAGAAGGTTTTGCAAAGGTCAGTGTTGAAAAATTACTCATGCCTATGTTTTGTAAATAAAAAACTTCAATTAAAAAAATTTTAAAATTATGTTTCTTGTTTTGCTACAATTAGTATTTTTCATACACAATTGAATAATGATGGTGATAATGGATATCCTTGCTTCACCTTTGATCTTACAAGGAAGGCTTTAAATATTTTCAAATAATTCATGCTCTTGCTTTTAAATAGTTACTATTCATCATTTTAAGAAAAACTATTTATATTTATGCTTACTTGCACTTGTAATAGAAAGGGATGATGTGTTTTATCAAATTTTTTTCCTACATCTATTGATATAATCATGTAATTTTTGTTATTTTTCTCTTATTTATTGTTTTTCCAATATAAAACTAGGCCTGCATACCTGATATAAATCTAGTGAATAAAGAAATCTCGCAGAAAAAAATAAAGCTTGTGAAAGTATATGAGTTTTTTCATATTGTTTTAGTCTCCTTGCCAGTATTTTATTTTAAAATATTGCATCAAGGTTTATTAAGAAAACTGGTTTACTGTTTTCTTTTTTGTTGTTGTTGTTCTTACTAGTTTAAATATGAAAAACATATTTGAGTGATAGGAGGAATTTGTTAAGACTCCTTTTGCTATTCATTTCTAATGGTTTATATAGCATCAAAATTGTTCTTATAAATGTTTGGTAAAATTCAACTGTAAATTCATCCAGTATTGGAATTTTTTTTTTGGTAATTCATTTATATCTTTATTTTTTAAAGATAGAGCTATTGAAATATTTTTGTTCTGTTTTGTTATTCTGGGAAATTTGTTTTTTTTTCAAATATTCATTAATTTTATTTAAATTATGTTTCACTGTCACATAATTGGGCAAAATAACTCCTAATAATTGCTTTAAGTTCATTTTCATTAGTTATGTATTTGCTTTTTAAATTTTTGATACTGGTAACTTTTTAAAAAATCAAATTAACCAATGATTTATCTATTTTATTGGTCTTTTCAGATAATCAGTTTCTAATTTTATTTATCAGTCCAATTTTTAAGCCTTCAATTTTGTTCAATTATATTTAAAACTCTCCTTTAATTTTCAAGGTTTCTATTTTAATATTTATTTGGGAGTTTTTATTTTGTTTTTATAGGTTTTGTGGTATATATAATTCATTAGATTAATTATCTGTTATTGATGTAAGTGTCTAGAAAGAAATTTTCTCCTAATTACTAGTGTGGCTGCACTACACCAATTTGAGTATTTTCTCTCATTGTTGTCATTATCACTAATGAACTATTGATTTTGACCCAGTCTTTTTTTTTAATCATTAGATCACTTAGTTTCCAATTCATTGTTAATCTGTGCTTAAAAGGCCCTTTATTGAATATCATTATTATCACATTATGACCTGAAAAAAGTAAATTTAATATTTCTGTATTTCTGTATTTTTCTGTGAGATTTCTATGCCCTAAAGCACAGTCATTTTTTATGAAAGTGCCATGTATAACTGAGAAAAAGTATATTCTTTTTCTACTCATATTCAGTATTTTGCAGACATCTATAATATCTAACTTTTTCTAAAATTCTATCTATCTCTTTAAATCCTTATTTATTTATGTTTATATTTGTCTAAGTCTGAGAAGAGTAATTTTAGGTCCCTTATTAGGTTAATTTTGCTTTCTATTTTCTCCTACAATTCATTTAAATTTTCTTTATGTTTAATATTAATATTACTTCATTCTCTATAATATCCCTTAGCAAGATGTAGTTTTCTTACTAATCTCTTTTTTTGTTAAGTTTTTTTTTGTTTTGTTTAAGATAATTACTGTTCTTCTTGCCTTTTTATTTTTACATCAGATGAAATATAATAAATTTGACTATAATGTCTTATTTTAACTTTATGTGTGTATTTCTGTTTTAAGTGTGTCTCTTGTAAACAACATATTGCTGGATTCTCATTTCCAATCCATTATGCTATTTATTTATTTTGGGGTGAATTAACCCCATTAATATTAACAGTTATGATTGTTTAATGTCATCATTATCATGTTCTCTCTCTCTCTCTCTCTCTCTCTCTCTCTCTCTCTCTCTCCCCCTCCTTCCCTCCCTCCCTTCCTCTCTCCCTCTCTCCCTCTCCCCTTGTCCCTACCTCAAAAAGAAATTCTTATTGGGTTTTTATCTGATCAACATTTTTCTTTGAGTTTTGGCTTGCAGATATATCTTCAAGTAATTGTCTTCTGAGTTTGTGCATCTTGAGGTTCTGTGCCATCACAGTAGCTTTTTATGACCAAGTTCTTTCTTTGTTGTTTACACTTTTTCCTGTCTATTTTTGACTTTGGAATTTATATTAGAGTTGGGCTCTGCCTACCTTGGGGAGGGAGGAAGGGAGGAAAAGAATGTAATTATCCCAAGCTTCAGGCTTTTATATCCTGTTGTTTTTATAGCTAGTTTTAGAGACCTGTAAGTTTTCAGTTCTTCCAAGGTGTTGTGATCCTAGAGGAAGTATGGTCACCCTTGTCCTACTCTTTATCTTTTCAGGACCACTGCTCCATTATGACCAAAACTTCTCTCCAACTTGAAACTGTAATCAATGCCCAAGTAGAGCATCTTCTCTTTTACAACCAAAGGCATTTCTCATCACCAACTGGATAATGGGCAGTAGAGTTGCTAAATGGCACTGAATCCTGAACCTTGTACAAGGGTCCGCAATATTCTCTTTCTTCTCAGATTTTTAATCCTCTTATTATATCTGAGCACTGAGCCCACCTGGAGCTATTGCTGCTGCAGCCTTCAAGGCCCACTGCTAGTGTTGCTTCTGTTTTGCTGTATTCCCAACTATTCTCTATCCTAGTGTCAAAACCTCTTTTTCTGGCTTTCTACATTGGACTAGAAAAAAAAAAAAACTCATTCTGCCTTTTTTTTTTTTTTTTGGTTATGTCACTTAAAATTTGATTTGATAAATTTTGTAAATTATTTAATAGGGAATACTGTGAAACATTAAAAAATATTCTCCCTTTACTTCACCATCTTGACTGTGCCTCCTTATGATCACTCTTTAAAAAAACATAAATGTTTTTGTATCACCATAATTTCCCTAATTATCCCTTTTCCTTCCCATATAGAAGAGTCAACCCATAAAACAAATGGCAATTGGAAAGGGGTAATAAGGGAAGGAAAATGAGCAACACTGATCTTAATAGGATGATTTTAGAAAAGCCTGGAAATATTTATATGAACTGATGATGAGTGAAGCAAGCAGAATCAGGAAAACATTGTACACAGCAACAAGAAGACTGTTTGATGATCAGCTAAGATAGACTTGATTTTTCTCAGCAATTCAGTGATCCAAAGCAATCCCAATAAACTTTTTTCCTTCGATAAACTTTGGATGGAAAATAAAATGTACATCTAGAGAGAGACTTATGGAGACTGAATATAGGTTAACATGCACTATTTTCACAACATTTCTTTTTCTTTCTCATGGTTTTTCCCTTTTGTTTTGATTTTTTCTCCCAACCTGACTTATATGGAAATGTTTTTTTTAAATGAGTGTACATGTACATCCTAATTTTTAAAGTTGATCTGAATATATGTTTCAAAATATCATATCCGTGGACCTTCTACCTCTAGAAAGACTTTGAGCTTTCATATCTTCTCATATTTTTTTTTTTTGGAGCCATAAACTAGCATTTTTTCCTTTGTACCCAAGAGGAAGAAATAGAGCCAGGAAAGACTGCATAAAGTAAGAATGGGAGAAAGGACGGGAAGGAGACTGTCAATTGATTCTAGGTGGCTCTGCCTGCCTGTATGTCAGTTCTCTAGTGTATCATCCCTAGGGAAGTGAAGTGTGCCTGGTTATGCTCTAGTTTGTTTAAGGTCTTCATAGCACAAACAAACAAATAAATCTTCTCTTATTCAGGGGAATAGACTCCATTATTTTCTCTTTGAAGTTTCTAAACACTAGTCCTAAGAGCAGATATCAAGCATCCCTAGGAGCCAAGATACATGAAAAACTAGACAAGATTGCTCTTTTTTTTTTTTTAAATAGTGGTGTAAATGCTTGCTGAAAATCAATGCTGGTATGGAGGTATCTCATCTATCTTTGTATACTGTTCTATTCTTGGCTCGGGGATCATGGATGAGTAGGCCAAAAAGTTCAAAACCATAGAAGATACTGAAAAAAGATTTACCCTCAAAATCATCACCAATTTTGAAAATTTTTAATTTAATTCAATAATCATACATTATGTTTACTGCAGCCCCTGTGTTAGATGTTAAAGAAAATAAAATATGAACATCAGAAATAGACCTTTATCACTGGGCTTCCAGGCTAGCAAAAGGATATACCATGTACAAATAACAACTTTATCTCCTCACATAGGAACTCTGTCCTCCAGGAGAAAGTATAACCCATTCAGTATTTTCTGTTACTTATGATTTTTTTCCCTGCATTTTTCAATACCACTTCTATAAAAATCCTCCTTAATAAGATAGAGACTTTCTTCTGGTTCTATAAATATTTATAGATACCAGTATAGCACTCAGACTTCTCAAGAATCTGCAGTAGCTCCCTTATTACTAGGATAAAATGTAAACAGTTCAGCTTTTACAATGTGTTCCCAGCCAACCACTTCAGACTTTCTACACTTTGCTTCTTTTCATGAACTCTAAGTTCCAGGTAAAGTGGCATACTCCTTTTCCCCTGAATTTGACATTTTATCTCTCACTTCATGACTTTGCATAAGCTGTCCCCATACCTGAAATGTATTGACTCATCATTTCTGCTTCCTAGACCATGTCCTGAAGAAAGCCTTTCCTGATTTTCTTAGTTGTCAATGTTTTCTCTGTTTCTGTCTCTACCTCCCACTCTTTGTATCTCTATGATACTTCTATGTCTCTATGTCTTTATCACTATATTTGTCTCCAATGACTTGCAAATTCTTGAGATGATACAGGACAATAGGTCAGGAAAGGTGGAAATGAGAAAGGAAGGAAGGAAGGAAGGAAGGAAGGAAGGAAGGAAGGAAGGAAGGAAGGAAGGAAGGAAGGAAGGGAGGGAGGGAGAGAGAGGAAGGGAAAGAGGAAGGGAGGAAGGAAAAGAGGGAGGGAGGGAGGAAGTTAGGAATGGAGGGAAGAGGAAGAAAGAAGGAAGGGAAAAAGGAAAGAAAGAAAAAGAGGGAGGGAAGGCGGAAGTTAGGAACGGAGGGAAGAGGAAGAAAGAAGGAAGGGAAAAAGGAAAGAAAGAAAAAGAGGGAGGGAAGGAAAGAAAAAAAGAGGCATATACAGAAAGAGAGCAAGAGAGAAAAGGACAGAAAGAGTGAGGGAGACGAAGAGGGAGAAGGAGAAGGAGAAAAAGGGAGGGAGAAAGAATATCTGTTTTCATTAAATTTGTTTTATTTTAATTACTTAGGTTGGTAACACATGAGTGAAATCTATAGGAAGTATCTACCTATAATCACTATAGAGAAAAATCCACATGGTGCAATTTGATAGCTTGCCAAGACCTACAAATCCCTTCCATCCCAACTTCATGCAGTTGTCTGGGAGACAGTTCTTGTCTTTTAACTCACCATGCTCTAAAATGAACTCATCATCTCTCCAAAATCTCTTCCTTATCCTCATTACCCTATTTCTGTGCATAGTGGCACTATTTGATCTTTAAAAGATTTTAAATGATAGGAAAAGTACCTCAAGATTATACAAGAGCAAATGCTATTAGAATTTTTAAAGAAAGAAAATTAAGGCTGCAAAATGTAGATGAATGAGTTTAACTTCAATTCATAACAAAATTCTAAAATGCATTATACTTATATACTTGGTCAGATTGCAGCCTCACAGGCCTCAGTTTCCTAATCTATGAAATAAGAGAGATGGATTAGATTGCTTTTGAGTTTCCTTATATTTCTACATCTATGATCAAAGGCATAGTTAGTGAAAGATATAGCCATGAAACATAGGCATAGAACATACCAAAAGAGAGAGAGAGAGAGAGAGAGAGAGAGAAGAAGAAGAAGAAGAAGAAGAAGAAGAAGAAGAAGGAAGAAAGAAGAAGAAGAAGGAAGGAAGAAGAAGAAGAAGAAGAAGGAAGAAAGAAGAAGAAGAAGGAAGGAAGAAGAAGAAGAAGAAGGAAGAAAGAAGAAGAAGAAGGAAGAAAGAAGAAGAAAGAAGAAAGAAGAAGGAAGAAAGAAGAAGAAGAAGGAAGAAAGAAGAAGAAAGAAGAAAGAAGAAGAAGAAGGAAGAAAGAAGAAGAAGAAGGAAGAAAGAAGAAGAAAGAAGAAGAAGGAAGAAAGAAGGAAGAAAGAAGAAGAAAGAAGAAAGAAGAAAGAAGAAGAAGAAGGAAGAAAGAAGAAGAAGGAAGAAAGAAGGAAGAAGAAGAAGAAGAAGAAGAAAAGAGATAGAATCATTTTCAAATGGGGGAATCAGCTAAGGCTTCATGAAGAAAATAGCATCTGGTCTGAGTTCCAAAGAAAGAGAAGGCTTTCCCTGAATGGATGCCCATCAATTGGAGAATGGCTAAATAAATTATGGTATATGAATGTTATGGAATATTGTTCTGTAAGAAACAACCAGCAGGATGGTTTCAGGGAGGCCTGGAGAGACTTACATGAACTGATGCTAAATGAAATGAGCAGAATCAGGAGATCATTATACATGGCAACAATAAGATTATACAATGATCAAGTCTAATGGACATGGTTCTCTTCAACAATGAGATGATTCAAACCAGTTGCAATTGTTCAGTTATGAAAAGAGCCATCTACACCCAGAGAGAGGACCATAGGAACTGAGTGTGGCTCACGATCATAGCATTTTCACTCTTTTTGTTGTTGTTTGCTCTCATTTTACTTTGTTTCTTTATTTTTCTTGTGCAGAATGATAATTCTATAAATTTGTATACATATATTGAATTTAACATATATTTCTACCATATTTAACATATATTGGACTACTTGCCATCTAGGGGAGGAGGTGGGGGAAGAGAAGGGGAAATTGGAACACATAGTTTTGCAAGGGCTAATGTTGAAGAACTGTCCATTGTTTTGAAAAATAAAAAGCTTTAATTAAAAAAAAAACTGGGGGAAAAAAGCAAGAGAAGGCTTTCCTAATTTAAGAAACAACAACAAAAAAGCAAATTTCAATAATCAAAAAAAGTCCAGTTCTCTGCATGTGAAGGTGGGTGTGGAGTGCTAAGAAGGAGAATTGGCTTTTGTGAATGCAGAAAAGCACTAAAATAATAGGCAAATTTGGGAGGATTTTTATCCTATTTTACATAAATAATATTCTGCATAATAAAAATAAAAAATCTTTGAAAGGAATAAGTGGGAGAAGTCTGGAAAGATGATTAGGACAAGGTTGTGTAGAAAGCCTTAAATGACAAAACTAAGAAGTTTGGATTTTAGCAACAGCAACATCCATAAACATTTGTTGAGCACTTGCTATTCTATTATAAAATCAACAGCAAGTCACAGGATCATGGAATGATATCTTATTATTAAGGGAGTTTATGGCCAACACCAGAAACCCTCACAAATCCTAAGTTCCATTTCCATGTATCAAAATCTTCTGCTTCCTAAAATAAATTCTAATGTTTTCTCTTCCATAAAACCTTCCCTGTTCCTCCTCAGTAGAAATTATATTTTCCTTTCTTACAAAACTGTCCTTGTACCTTAGGTAATTATTTTTATTATATCCTATCTCACCTCAATAATATTTGCTATTAAAACTGTATCTGTCTCAGTTTCTCTTTTTTTTTTCCCACACACACATGTACTGGACTTCATATATAATAGGTGTGTTTAGTATATATACATACACACACACACACACACACACACACACACATATATATATATATATATATATATATATACATATTTGTGGAATAAAAGCAAAATTCATCAAGTAAAAAGAAAACACTTACTATAAAACCATTATTCAAAAAACCCTGTCCTAAGAGTATGATTGGTGAAAATGAGATATAATAGGTGTAAGAGGCTTGAAATATTCTCATAAGTGTTGCAAAATACAAAAACAAATAACATACTTTGTCACAAGAAAAAGATATGAGAGGACACTTGCATTCATTCCTTTTTAGATTCTGGGGCACCCAAATGTGGAATATTGCATATAATTAGTCAGGTGTTTTTATTTCTTTTTTGATAAAATGATTCACATCGCTATTTTTTTTCTTCTTAAAGGGATAGATCTGGGGATGGAAGAGAGAATACAAGAAAAGCTGAGTGATCAATTTTTAATTTTTTAACTTCAATTAATTTAATTTTAATTATTTTTTTAATTTAAATTTAAACAAATTTTTAAAATTTGTTTTAAAAAAGATGGGGCATTCCAGTTTGAAGAAATGTTAACAGGAGCAACCTGCTAGTGGCTGCTGAGTATTATGGGAGCTGTTGGGGATCTAATTCTGATCAGCAGAATAGATCCCTTCGTGTGAAAGAATGATAATGATACAAGGAGACTGAGGCAATTGCATTCTCTGATCTCTTTCCTCTTCCTTCTTGCTTCCAATTTATTTCATTCCCAATTCACAAGCAACATCTGCTTCAATAAAAGCTGCTTTACAATTCCTTCAGGGGTGTTATGATTCACAACTATGGGGGTTTGGGGAGAATTAACCTGCCCCTTCACACTTTGGCATGGTCCTTAACAGAGAAATACAACTAAAATTCATGGACAATTTGAGAAAAAAACAAAACAATAGATGATTTAATGCCAAATTTATTAATGAAGACAGCAAATATTTTCAGTGTTCCAGAAAAGCTAGCTCATGTGGCTGGAATATTCAAGTAAGTTTTCCTACAGCCTTGTTTCTTAAATTGTAGGTTTTGACTCCATATGTGATTTCATAATTGAATATGTGGGTTGCAAAATTATGATTTATTAACAATAAATGTTTGATTTGTATTTCTATTTTATATACCTGTATACCCAGAATCATATAAAATTATTTCAGGCAAAAATTGATTATGGGTGAAAAAAGTTTAAGAAACTCTATCCGAGAGGACATTAGATTGCTTGGAGTTCTTAAAAAAAATTGATAGGACCTAAAGAAGCAAACAAGTCCCATTTTGTCTTTAGAGCAATGGTTTCAATCTCAAATATAAACAGCCATATATAAGGATCCCTGGAGTCAAACAGAGACTTAGAAAACCATATAGTAACATGATTTATGCTCTTATGCATTTTTATTCATTTTGTTAATTATTTCACAGTTACATTTTAATCTGGTTCTAGCCAAAGTCAGAAATGTTGCAAGCCACATTACAGCTCAAATCAGTAGTTGAAACTTCTGTCTGAGGAAATGGAACCCTGGTGTTTCCATTCCAACCTCAAATAATGTAATCATGGAAGATTTAGATATCTATTAAATCAATCACTGAAATTCTATAAACTAGGAATGAACAAATCATTAGTCTATTTAAAAGGATTAAGGCATTTTGATCATTGGATGCAGAAAGATGATGAGGGGAGACATCATGACTGCACATATAAACTGCCCCTGGTTCAGAAACAATCTATCCAAGAGGGAAATTTCAGTCAAGCTTCAGGAGCGTCCAGACTGGAGATCATCCTGAAGAGACAAACTTTTGGGCCTACTAAAAGTAGCTAAAGAAAAAGGGGACTGAGCCCAGAGAGAGAGTTATACTCCCTATCTATAAACATGTCATTAGAGACAGGACTAAAACAGAAAAATACCTCACCTACTCAAGAACAGAGACAGACATACTTTGAGGGCCCAAAACACCCAAACAAGTATGTATGCAAAAAAAAAAAAAAAAAAAAAAGTTAACCCAAAAAATGAGGAAACTTCAGAATCAAGAAACGACTTTTATTAAGCAACAGTTTAGTTTTTGGTTCACTATATTCTTTATATATATATGTATTCACTATTATTTTACTTTTCATTGCTGTCCAACTTCTATCTACTCTTCATGATCCCATTTGGGATTTTCTTTACAAAGATACTGGAGTGGCTTGCCATTTCCTTCTTCAGTTCAAGAACAGAGACAGACATACTTTGAGGGCACACCCAAAACAAGTATGTATGTTAAAAAAAAAAAAAAAAAGTTAACCCCAAAAATGAGGAAACTTCAGAATCAAGAAAGGACTTTTATTAAGCAACTGTTTAGTTTTTGGTTCACTATATTCTTTATATATATATATATATATATATATATATATATATATATGTATTCACTATTATTTTACTTTTCATTGCTGTCCAACTTCTATCCACTCTTCATGATCCCATTTGGGATTTTCTTTGCAAAGATATTGGAGTGGCTTGCCATTTCCTTCTTCAGTTCATTTTACAGAGAAGAAAAGCCTAATGTTTTTTTTACACCACTTAGCTGTACTACCTAACTGCTTTTCATTGTACTTTTTTTTTTTCCCCAGGGGTGGGAGGGGGAGGCAATTGCATTTCAGTGACTTGGCCAGGATCACATAGTTAGTATCAGAGACCAGATTGGAACTCAATTCCTTCCAATTCTAGGACCTGTACTCTGTACTTTGTTCTCTGTACCATCTAGCTGACTTCCTCGCATAGTGTTTTAATTTTGTTTCTATGTAACCACTTACTCCATGGATCCTGTATGTATCTATGTGAAATTATACCTGAGAATTTTTTGGGAGGGGGATTATTTTTGTATCCATTGTGGCTGCTATATCTGCTTAGTAAATACTTTCTAAAAGCTAATTAATTGTTGATAATAAATCGGGGTCATATTGGTGGAGTCTTATGAACAACAGTATTCAAAATCCCACCTCTTCTGGATTATTCATGAAATTCTTTGAGGAGAAGTAGTTGACCATTTTGGGTTAACTACTTAGCTGGGGGCAGGACATAGAAATAAGGTCATGAAAATTGAAGCTAGAAGGTACATTTAGAACATAGAACATATATAATTTGACATGGAAGGGAATACAGACAGTAGATATTAGGAAAGGAACATAAAATGTTTAATCTGGTAATAACCTTAGAAGATAGAAATGTTAAAGTGTAGATTGCTGAGCTTGAAAAGAAATTTAAAATATAAAATGTCAATAGCTTTAAGAGATTTTAGAATATAGAACTTAGAATGTTAGATTTGGAAAGGACTTTAGAACATAGAATATCATATCAGGAAGGGGAAAAGGAAGAAAAGAGAAAAAAAAAAATAACATGGATTTACCACCCACTATGTGCTAGGCACTGCACTAAGTGCTTTACAAGTATTATCTTAAGAACCCAGAATTATAGAACAGAAAAGGATTTCAAGATCCCAGGGAGGGGTATATGGGGGAGATGATTGGGGAAGATGTATTCTATGGCTATTGAATCACTGTAGTGTTTGCCGCTGGCTCATTTGCGTAGTTAACAGCTAAAGAGGATGTAAAAGTGACTTATGAGCTGAAATCAGGTGTGCAGGCATAAAAGCCACAGTGCCCATGATGGATGTGACTGGGTAAATAGCTTTTATAATTGGTATGTTTTTTATTAAATTTTAAAGGCTGGGTATTTATGTGAAAAGGAATTGTGGGCATGTTGAGACTGGCGGGTCGCTGTCTAATGAGACCACCTTACAGTGCCTCCTGGCAAACATCCAGGACAATAAACTGCTTTTCTAGGAGCTTCTTCTTTCTGGGGGACTGTAGTTCCCCTGGGGAAGAAGAGAGTCTGGGGATGAGAAAGGAAAACTGACAATGTAACAGCTCCATTCTGAAAGATACCCATAAATTACTCTGTCTTCCTCTTGTGATACCTCTTGTCCTAGCTCTACCACACATTCCCAGTTTGACTTGGAACAAGCCCTTTCTTGTTTCTAGATGTAGTTTCCTCTTCTGAAATTCAAATCAATTCTACAAGAACTTAGTCAAGTACTGCACTAAGCACCAGAGGTTCTAAGAGAAATGCAAAATTGCCTTCAAAGAGCTTTCATGTTGAGGTAAAATAAGATAAAATATAGCTGGACTAGATAGCTAGCAAGTCTCTTTCAATCCTGGAATTCCATAGTCAATGGCACTTCCAAGGTCACTTCCATCTCCAAAATCCCATGATTCTGCTGCTGGGCTGACAGAGAGAAAGAGAGAGAGAAACAGAGAGAGAAAGACAATCTTATTCAAGAGAAAATTTCCATAAGTGTCTATTAGAAAAAGACAGAAATAGGGACATAATAGATCTTCAACATGTTGGCTTGTTACAAGAAACTTTCCCTCTCCATAAAGTCCTCCCATTGAAGCAGCTTAAATTCAGAGAGACCTGTTTTGAAGCTTGAAGTTAAAAAACATTCCTCTCCTAAACTATCACTAATTTTAACCTCCCACAGGCATGAAAAATCAAATAATCATTATTTCCACCAATGAGCAGTCTTAAGCAAATACCCAGGCTTAAGCTCAGACTTACATTTGTAACTATATTCTGGATAAACCTTCTTGGAAAATAAAGCTTCTGAAAGTCAATAGAAATTACTGGTTGATCAATAAAGTTCTATTAAAAAGGAAGAGTATACTACATATGGTCCATGAAAAATAGCACTAGATGCCTCAATCTCTCATGACAAATCTTAGAACTTTGAGAAGAGAACCAATATCCATATTCTGGGGGCAAGAAGAACCGAGTATTAGAACATGATAATTGTTCTGGACAAAGTTGGTAACTAACTTTTAATTACCAAATTTGATGAACTTTTCTCAGTCCTGATCTTTCTTGATCTTTCTAGAAGTTAACAGTTACCCTATTTTCCTTTATTGTCCTCTGAATTTTGGTAATACTAATTTCATTTGATATTCTTCTTGTCAATATGATCTTTCCTCAATCCCCTTTGTTGTATTTTCATCAGTGTTTCCCCCACTGACTATGAGTTTCTCTCAAGGCTCCCTATTCTAGACTCTCCTCTATTTTCTCACTGAAACTTCTCATTTTGTGATCTCATTACTGTTGGTAGTTGGCACAATGGATAGAGCATTAGATTTGGGGTAGAGGATACATGTTTAAATCCAGCCTTAGCTACATGACCCTGAGTAAATCACTGTCTGTTTCAGTTTCACTTTCCCATCTTCAAAACAGGGATAACAGTAGCGTCCTTTGCTCAGAGTTCTTTTGAGGATAAAATGAGATTATATTTGTAAAACATTATCTTTACCAGAAACACTGGCTGTAAAAATTATTTTCTAGCTTTCTAGTTCCCTTATAATATTGGTTGCATTGGTTTTGTTTGTGCAAAAAACTTTTAATGAAATCAAAATCATACATTTTGCATTTCATAATGTTCTCTACTTCTGTTTTGGCAATAACTTCCTCCCTTCTCCAAAGAAGTGACAAGTAGACTATCTCTTGTTCTTCTAATTTACTTATAATATCACCCTTTATATCTAAATCATGAACCCATTTTGACCTTATCTTGGTATCTAGCATAAGATATTGTTTTATGCCTATTTTCTGGATAGGCTAAATCTTAATGCAGTTTCTATATAACAGTGATTCTCAATTTTTTTTTTATCTCAGAGCCTGGTTAAACTCTTCAAATTTATTAAGAACTCTAAAGATCTTCTGTTTATGTGGTTCATATCTATCAATATTTCCCATATTAGAAATTAAAACTGATATTTAAAAATATTTGATTCATGTAGCAACAATCAACCTATTACTTATTAATATAAATAATATTTTAATCAAAAATCACTGTTGTCTAAGACAAAAATGAATTAGTGACCATTGTTTTCCTTATTTTTGCACATTTCTTTAATATCTGACAATAGAAGATAGCTCAAATCATGTAGCTGCTTCTCCATTAAATCTGTTGTGATACATTATTTTTCTTCAAATATATACATGAAAATCACATTAATCAGATATGTAATTAGAAAGGAGGGAACATTTTAATAATTATTTAATAATTATACCTTATTATCATTATGGAAATAATTTTAATATTACATATCCCTTAAAGGATCTCAGAGCCTATTAGGGGTCCTTGAACCACATTTCTAGAAGCACAGATAGAGATAGCTTTGATCTCATCAAGTTCACATCCAAATGTCACAGTGATGCTGTTTGAGCTCTTGTCTAACTGCTATTACTCTGAGTTTGCTCTCTTCAAAGCTGCACTGTTTGGCTGTAAAAACCAGTTTGGATATGACTTCCTTGACCTTTTGAAAGTCACCAAGTTGTATCCTTCATCAATAGCCATATGTAAAATGAAAGGACAAATTTTGAGAGAAGAAACAGACACTTATATTCACAGGCTACATGTTGACCTCAGGTGGGGAGAACCAGAAGCCTCTCCTCTCACAATATTATCTATCTTCCCTCACTGTTTACTGATCATAGGAAGTAGTCACCCAAAGAAAAAGGAAGAAGCTCTGAACAGCAGCAACCTTTGAATGCACCCCCAGTTACAGTTACAAAATCACAGAGTTTTCCCTTCATCATTTGGTAAACAGACCAAACCCAATTACAAAATGTCTACATGTGCTCCAATGTCTCTCCAAAATATTTCCATTATAAGTCATTGTTACTAGAAAGCTGCAAGTTTCACATCTTCCACATCAGGGATTTAATCAGCCAAGCACTCTGCACCTGCTCATAAGGACAGGGTTTTTTGACCAATACCTATTTTGACCAATACCAATTTTACCTATGTACACACCTGTCTTCTCAAATGGAAAGTAAACCCTTTAGAGACAGGAATTGTTTTATTTATTCATTTTTCTATATATCCCCTGAACTTAACAAAATGTCTGGTTCATCGTAAGCACTTAATAAATGTTTGTTGCTTATATACTTAATTAATTGAAGGTTAAAGATAAAACTGATATATTTAAAGGGATAGATGTGTGAGAAGCATAATCAAAAAGTCATTTTGGAGGAGTTAGCATTTCAGTTATATATTAAACAATGAGTCATTCAAGTGACAAAAATATCATTTCTAACAGGCAGCAAAGCAAAGGCAAGGAAATTTGAAAATTGTGTGTTTGTGTATGTGTGTGTGTGTATGTGTATGTGTATGCATATATGTTGAAAAATGGGAGTATGGAAGCATATTGAAAAAGTTCTGATTCATAAAACTGAAAATTTTGAGAAACAGTACTTTTTCTACTTTAAAAATCCTTTGCCATCAGACTCTTAGGAATATAAATGATAGGTCAAAAATAATAAGACCTTCAATAAAGAAAAGGATTGAGTCAAAATGAAAAGTTGGACAAAGAGGATCTCATGTTTTCTTCCAGTTCTTACATTATTAGCCTACGACCCAGCTAAAGGTTCCCTTTGATTGTTATTTTTTCTTTTACAATATGAATAATATGGAAATGTATTTAAAAGGATTGTACACATATATACTATCTCGGGGAAATGTCTACTATTCCATTGAAAAGGAAATAATAGCCTCTTCTATCATTCAAAGAAATTCCCAATATTCGCCTCTGGGAGGAGTTCCAGTGATTGAGCAGAGTAGTCCAAGAAAGAAAGGGATAGTCACTTTGTCACTCAACTATTCTGGAATACTGACCCAAACTAGATTTTTAAATAGTTTCCCTCTTCAAGATTACTATTAATATTACTTAAAATTGTCTCGGGAGAGGGACACTTGGGAAAGCAGGGAGAAACCATGTCAGTTTAGACATGTCAGTCTCTCTAATCTGCAAATGATTTAACCTCTCTGGGTATAATTTTTCTGATGTGTAAAATGAAAATTTGGTTGGACTAAGTGGTCTTTGAAGTCCTTTCTAGAGCTCATTTTATTTCCATTTCTGTCTGATTCCTGGTAATCTTCCAGTTCTTTGAATGGGTCATTCTACTTTAGGATAGTTCTAATTGTTAAATTGTCTTGTGACTTGGTTTAGGTTTTTTTTTTTTCTACAAAGTCTGGTTTTACCTCTGTGCAATTCTAACCCTTTATATATAGTTCTGTCTTTTGGTTCTATACAGAATGAGTCTTCTCTCTTGAGATGCCACAGGACAACCCTTTGAAACTGTGAAAGTAGCTTTCATATTTTACTTAAGTCTTCTCTTTTTTTGTACTAAATATCCCTGACTTATTGAACCAGTCCTTGTGTGATATAATCAAGAAGTCCTGCTCAACTCGGAACTATGCCAAGAGTCACTATTGTGTCTGAATCCCAAAGATCATAAAAGAAGGAAAATGATCCACATGTGTAAAACTGTTTGAAATAGCTCTTTTTGTAATGGCAAGGAATTAGAAATTAAGTTGATGTCCATCAGTTGGGGAATGGTTGAATAAGTTATGGTAAGTGAATATAAGTGAATATTATTATTTTATAAGAAATGATGAGCAGGCTGATTTCTTACATGAACTCATGCTGAGTGAAATGAGTAGTAACAGGAGAACGTTGTACAAAATAACAACAAGGTTATGATAACCAAATATGATAAACTTAACTCTTCTAAAAAATGCAGTGATCCAAGTCAATTCCAATAGACATATCTATCTATATGGATAGAAAATGCTATCCAATAATGGACTGAGTGGATCAAAGCATACTCTTTTCATCTCTTTTTAGTTTACTTTTTCTTTCTCATGGCATTTCCCTTTGGTTCTGTGTTTTTTCTTTCACAACATGAATAATATGGAAATGTGTTTAAAAGGATTGTACATGTATATCCTATATCAGATTGCTTGTTGTCTTGTGGAGGAGTAAGGGAAGAAGGGGGAAATTTTTGGAACTCAAAATATTATCAAAATAAATCTTGAAAACCACCTTTATGTGTAATTGGAAAAAATATAATATTATTGAGAAATTCCCTCCTCTGGAAGGTTTGCAATTTATCAAACTCTTTCATAAAATGGTTTGTCCAGAATTGAACACAACATTCTTAATATAGCCTGATTAGGACTCAGAAGCCCAGAACCTATTGATTATTTGAAGAAATAACTCTCTTAATAAAGTTTACAACTGTATTAGCTTTCTTGTCTAATTTGTTATCTTTTCACCCAGTCACCTTATTTTGAAATATTCTATTATTTTCAAGTTCATGTCCATCTTTCCAATCTTATCATCATCCTTGATCCATGACTTTCACTCATCTTCAAATCCAATCAGTTCCCAATCATGATTTAGTCTCCACAATATTATTCCCATTTGTCCCCTTCCCCACTCACATAGCCCTCTCCAGTAACTTCCTACTTTGACTCTTGTCCTCTACTGTCTTTGCTGCAAATCTCTATTCCATGCAGATACCAAAGTTATTTTCTTAGAGTGCAGATATCACCATGTGATATTCCTCTCTTTACTCATTAAACTCCTGTGGCTTTGAATTATTGCTAGAATGAAATATAATTTTCTGTGTTATATAAAGTTTTTCACAATCTGACCTTTGTTCTTCTAGTGTTTCTTCATGTTACTCCATATCTCATACTCTAAATTTTAGCCAAATTGATCTCCTTACTTTTTCTTCCATACTATATTTCTTCTACCTATGCTTTTGCATTGGTTCTACTCTATTCCTGGAAGGGAAAGGGAATAAACATTTATATAATGCCTACTTTGGACCAAACACACTAGAAACTTCATTTCATTTGATTCCCAAACAACTCTAGAAAGTAAGTGCTATTGTTATGCTCATATTATAATTGAGGATATAATTGAGGCAAAGATAATGACTTGCCACCCAGCTATTAAGTGAGAGAGTCAGCTTTGAGCTCAGGTCTTCCTGATTCCAAGTCCAGTGCTATATGTCTGCTAGAATGCTCTCTCTTCTCATCTCCAGTTTTGGGAATCTCCAGCTTCCTTCAAGATTCAGCTTAACAAGCTATGTAATCGGGACAAACTAGAACCATTCTCAATAAGATCGGGGTGAAACAAGGTTGCCCACTATCACATTACTATTCAATATTGTATTAGAAATGTTAGCTTTGGCAATAAGAGAAGAAAAAGAGATTAAAGGAATTAGAGTAGATAATGGGGAAAGCAAATTATCACTCTTTGCAGATGATATGATGGTATACTTAAACCCCAGAGAATCAACTAAAAAACTACTAGAAATAATCTACAACTTCAGCAAAGTTGCAGGATACAAAATAAACCCATATGAATCATCAGCATTTTTATATATTACCAACAAAGTCCAGCAGCAAGAGATACAAAAAGAAATTTCATTCAAAATCACTGTTGATAGTAGAAAATATTTGAGAATCTATTTGCCAAGGGAAAGTCAGGAATTATACAAACCCAACCACAAAACACTTTTCCCACAAATAAAGACACATCTCATCAGTTGGAAAAATAGCAAGTGCTTATGGATACACTGAGCGAATGTAATAAAAATGAAAATATTTCCTAAATTAATCTACTTATTTAGTGTTACTCCAATCAATCTCCCAAGAAATTACTTTATAGACCTAGAAAAATAATAACAAAGTATATCTGGAAGAACAAAAGGTCAAGAATTTCAAGGGAAGTAATGAAAAAAATGTTTAGGTGGCCTAGTTGTGCCAGGCCTAAATCTATATTATAAAGTAGCGGTCATCAAACCCATTTGGTACTGGCTAAGAAATAGAATAGTTGATCAGTAGAATAGGTTAGGTTCACAGGACAAAATAATCAGTAACTATAGCAATCTAGTGTTTTATAAACCCAAAGACTCCAGCTTTGAGGAAAAGAACTCACTATTTGACAAAAATATCTGGGAAAATTGGAAACTAGGCATTGGCACACACCTAATACCATATACCAATATAAAGTCAAAATGGATTCATGATTTAGGCATAAAGAGTGATAGTATAAACAAATTAGAAGAACATAAAATAGTTTACCTCTTAGATCTGTGGAGAAGGAAGGAATTTGTGAACAAAGAACTAGAGTTCATTACTGAACACAAAATAGATAATTTTGATTATATTAAGTTAAAAAGTTTTGGGAAAAACAAAACTAACACAGACAAGACTAGAAGGGAAGCAATAAACTGGGAAAACATTTTTACATTTGAGGTTTCTGATAAAGGCCTCATTTCTAAAACATAGAGAGAATTGACTCAAATATTTAAGAATTCAAGCCATTCTCCAATTGATAAATGGTCAAAGGATATGAACAAACAATTTTCAGATGAAGAAATTAAAACCATTTCTAGTCATAGTGATTTAGAGGACTATTGATGAGAGAAATGCAGATTAAGACAACTCTGAGGTGTCATTACACACCTCTCAGATTGGCTAAGATGACAGGAAAAGATAATGATGAATGTTGGAGGGGAAATGGGAAAAGTGGGACACTGATACATTGTTGGTGAAGTTCTGAACATATCCAACCATTCTGGAGAGCAGTTTGGAACTATGTTCAAAAAGTTATCAAACTGTGGATTCCCCTTGATCTAGCAGTCTTTCTACTGGGCTTATATCCCAAAGAGAGCTTAAAGGAGGGAAAGGGTCCCACATGTGCAAAAATGTTTGTGACAGCCCTTTGTATAGTGGCAAGGAATTGGAAACTGTGAGTGTGCCCATCAGTTGGAGAATGGCTGAATAAGTTATGGTATATAAATGTTATGCAATATTACTGTTCTATAAGAAATGATCAGAAGGAAGATTTCAGAGAAGCCTGGAGAGACTTACATGAATTGATATTAAGTGAAATGAGCAGAGCCAGGAAATCATTGTACCTGGCAAAAGATTATATGATGATCAATGCTGATGCACATGATTCTTTCCAATGAGATGATTCAGATCAGTTCCAATAATTTTGTGATGAAGAGAGCCATCTACACCCAGAGAGAGGACAGTGGAAACTGAGTGTGGATCACAATATAATATTTTCACTGTTTTTGTTGGAAAACAAAAAAGAGTTGTTGCTGTTTTTGTTTGCTTGCATTTTGTTTTCTTTCTCATTTTTTCCTTTTTGATCTGATTTTTTTGCAGCAAGATAATTGCATAAATATATTGGATTTATTGGATTTAACATATATTTTAACATGTTTAATATATATTGGATTACTTGCCATCTAGGGGAGGGGATGGTGAGAGGGAAGGGGAAATTTGAAACACAAGGTTTTGCAGGAGTCAATGTTCAAAAATTATCCATGTATGTTTTGAAAATAAAAAACTTTGAAAATAAAAAAAAAAGATTCAGTTTAAGAGTTACCTTGTAAATGAAACCTTTCTTGATGCCTTCTAACTACTATTTTACTACTTCTGCAAACTATCTTGTATATATTATGTTTTTGAATCACTTCAATTATGTCCAACTCTTTGTGATCCCGTTTGAGTTCTCTACACAAAGATACAGAAGCGGTTTGTCATTTCCTTGACTCCAGCTTATTTTACAGATGAAGAAACTGAGACAAAGAAGGTTAAGCAGCTTACCCAAATTTACCTTGCTAGTGTGTGAGGACAGATTTGAACTTAAGAAAATGGAGCATTATTCCAAGAATGACTAGGTTCAAATTCCACCTCTAATAGGTTACTATAAGTGTAAGCACAGACAAATAAATTGTTTAATCCCTTCAAGTATTAGTTTTTTTTTTTCATTTGTAAAATAAGGGGCTTGGATTAAGTGATGATTACATTCCTTTTCAGCGCCAGGTAGATGGTAGGATTGGACTAAAAAATTTCAAAGAACATTTCTAATTGCACCATATTGCAAGGTTGGGAGCTTGGAAGACAAGAGACAGGAGGAAGAAATGTCTTATAAAAAGAATATCCATAAAGAACATTGATGAAAAGGGGGCAAAGATCAGATGAGAGCGGGGAAAACCAGGCCTCTGAACTCAAGGATTCAATCTGGTTCTGAAGCCAGAAATATAAAGAAGCATGGGCTTCAATTTAACAGCAGTGAGGAATGAAAGAGAAAAGAGACCCAGGATAAAAGTCTAACCACCCCCCCACCATGCTCTGTCCCCAGAAGAGACACTAAAGCACCATGAAATCACTGTGGCTCAAGGTGGCCAAAGGCATCTGTCACTGGACTTGTAGCCAGGAAATCTTGGGTTCAAATCCTGATATTTACTAATTGTATAATCATTGCCAGTCAATCCAGTGATGGCATAATACTAGGAAAGATGTCCCAGTTAGCATATTAGAAGCTTCTACCTTATTTTATAAGGAGGTTAGGATTGGAGGCAAGTCAACTTTACTTCTGGACCCTCAATGTTATCATCTGTATGATAGGAATAATGAAATTGTCATTGAAAATTGTTATGAGGCTCAACTAGGATAATTTAAACACATTGCAAATTGCAAAGGACTATATAAGGGCCAATCGTCAACATTAATATAATTTCTAATTTTCTTCTTGATTTTTGGTGAAGGTTAAAAAGAAATGGGACTGGGACAAATCATCTCCCTACTTACTTAAATAATTGTTAATCTATGATCTCATTGATTCACAAGTTTCTGGCCAACCATAACAATGGAAACTCATCTTGTGCTGCCCTTCTTGTATATATTCTCCTGTATAGATGAGAGGAAGGTCTACCCAACTGTTCTGAAAGTTTTCATTGTTTTTTTTGTTTGTTTGTTTGTTTTGTTTTGTTTGTTTGTTTTTTACCATAATTTACCATAATACCAAGATAGTCTGGGCTATCATTCTGGTTGTCCTATACTTGCCATCTTTCCCCCTCACCTCATGACCAGTACATCTCTTCATCCTCTTGTATATTTCTTCCATGACAGGTTTTCCAATTTCTTTTGGTTACATGTTCCCCCATGCTCACAGTCACCATTCACCTTTCATTTGCTCTCTGTGTTACAGGTATTTTTAATCCTTAAATGGAGTACTGCATTTTGTAATGTGTGTCCAACTGTCCAAATACTAAGGTAGAGGCACCTGGGTAACTCAGTAAACAAAGGACTGGACCTGAAATCAAGAAAACTTGAGTTCAAATTTAACCTTAAACATTGACTAACTGTCAACCTAGGCAAATCAACATGTCTTCTGCCTTCATTTCCTTGAACATTAAATGGAGATAATAATAGCGCTTAACTCACAGGGTTCTACTGAGTGAGGATCCAAGGAGATGATATTTGTAAAGTGTTTTGCAAACTTTACAGTATTATGTAAATTTTAGCCATTATTATATAACTAAAATGATGATGATGATAATGAATATCAGATCTATATTATCACTTTGTCCAGTAAAAGCAAAGTACCAGTGAACACAAAATAGGTCACAATAACACCTAAGAAAGTGTGCCATCTTTGGACATTTGCCAGCACCTGGAGATCAGCAGCTGTGCAGACCCAATTATCCTGTAATTCAGGCTTTAAATGCTGGTAATGCATGAATTACCAGGACCAGTGGAGGGAAAGGGTTGTGTGAGTTTCCCAGGCAGCCAGCCAGAACTGCCCTGGGGCTTAGACTGCTGACAATCCTCTTATAGTAAATCCATGGGCTGGCAGAAGGAGCTTCCTTAGCAGCCTCATATCCACAACCCAAGCCCAATTCACCTCAATCCAATTCAACAATTATTTATTAACCACCTACTGTGTGCCAGGACCCATGGTTCAGTCAGAAGGGAAACATCAATTAAACATTGCCCTTGCCACCTGTAGAACTCACAGACACCAGAACCACGATGACGAACTGAGTCAACAGTCTAAGGTGATTTGTCATACTTAGCATTGAGCAGGAATGTGTGGGGTTTTAGACTAGAGTTTTAATTAGGGAAACCAAGGCTTTGCCCCAGGGTACCAGGATACTGACAGCACTTACATGCTCTAGGTAGCTAGAAATAATAGAGCTCAAAATCTAATTCCCAAGAATAAGTAGTTCAAGTAGGAAGTTAACAGATGGTGTTCTAGGGTGAACTCTTCCCCTGATGTTTTTTGGTTTTTATTTTTGTTTTGTTTATTTTTTAACCTCAGAAGTCTCTCCAGTAGACTCCCTAAGTCTATTGTTTGTGCGTATCCTGCAACTTTCCAACTCTATGTACTCTACTTATGTGTCTTGGATGTCATCTGTTGCTATTGCCTTGGACACAATTCCAAGTTATATCATTATTTTTGGTCATAAGCATCGGAGACTGTCTCCAAACAGCTTTCCTGTAAATGAGCTAAGCTAGATCACTTCCTACCATCATTGTTGGTGTTAACTTTAGGAGGGAAAAAGTCTCTTTACCTGTAGTATACAGGCTACACAAACAGATGGAGGTGGGGGAAGGGAGTGGAGCCTCAGATTCAGAGTAATCTGGTAGTAGGAATGATTCACATTTATACCTAGTTTTACTATTATAAAAATCAACATATATACACACACACACACATATCACACACAAAGGCTACCTCATTTTCCCCTCAGAATAACTCTGTGAAGTAAGCAGAATGGAGTTTATAGTTTCATTTTACAGATCTGGAACCTCAAAGCCCAGAAAGATGAAATCACCAACAACCTAAGGCCACACAACTGTTTAATGAGGAAGGGAGAGGGGAACCGTACTCCCGGCATTCTAATTCTGAGTTTCAGAATTTTTCTGCTCCATCACTTAGCTCCAAGAAACTTTTAGACTATGAGCCATATTTACCTAATTGCCTTATTCAGTTCAACAAGCATTTATTAAGCATCTGCTGTTCAAGATTCTGTGCTGGATGCTGAAGATAGGAAAGAAGAAGGGATAGACAATGTATCAGAGACTTCATTGGTATAAGGAATTTTCAGCCGATGAAATGCCCTGGATTGATGTAGCCCAGTACTTTCCCTGCAACTTAGTATTTTAGAGACTTTCAGGGCAGTGATTGGACCAGGGTCTCCTAACCAGGAAGGGTCAGAGGAAGGACATGATTATTTTTTCTAAATCAGGACAGCTTTCAATCATTTAAATATTTTGATACTTCACTGTCTCTCAGGTACCGGGCCTACAGTTTTCCAAACCAAAAAGTCTGTGAGAATTCTATTAGAATGATATAAGTACAAAGTATGTTTTGTGTGGTAGAAGAAGTAGCATTAACAACAGGAGAGAGGGGAAAGCTACCAATTTGAGTGATAGCTAAACTAAGCCTTGAAAGAAGCTAGAAATCCCAAGGTAGTAGAGACATGAAGAGAGAGGGCATTTCAGATTCAGAAGATAGCCTGTGAAGTTTAAAAACTTCAAGAGACATAATTTCTGGGTAATTAGTAATTTTATTAATAATGCCAGCATTTTTAATAAAAGGTCAGTGACACTCTTGAATACCAAAAATAATCATGGTAAATAGCTCACCATTTATAAGCCCTTAGAAAGGTGAATGTTCCAGATATGGGCAATCAACTCCAACTGGTTAACAATTAATTAGAGGTGGATTTCACTGTTACTCCTGGAGAGGGAAACTATCCTTAAATCCAAACCTTCCCTAGGCTTAGGCAATCTAGACAAAAGAAACTATATCCTCTGGAAGTTTGACCTTGTTGTGGAGTAGCAATATGCAGAATGAAGAAATTTTAATTCTATCTTCCATCAGCCCTATCTTTGAGAGATCTGACATGGAAATAGGACAGGGGAAAAATGTTGGGGGTCCCCTTAATTTTAATATGGGGCTAATAATATGAGAAATAATCATTTCTCTCTAGCTTGTATAATGATAAAGGAGAGAAATGCTGGCAGCTAAGTGGTGTCCAGAGCACTAGACCTAGAGTTAGGAAAAAAAAAAAACTGAATTCAAATCTAGCTTCATATACTTACCAGTTATGTGATCATGAGAAAGTCATTAAGTCACCTAAAAATCTGTGTCAGTTTCTTCATTTGTAAAGTAAGGTTGATAATAGTATATATGTATGAAGATAAAATCAGGTAATATTTATAAAGTGTTTCATAAACCTTAGAATGATTTAAAATATTAGCTAAGGGATACCTAGTGAATTTCTAATGAGGTACAATTTATAGTGATTTAAGAATACTAATGAATGGCAGTAAGGTTTACTAAGCACAACAATTTTGTGAATTAGCATTATTATGAAGGAAACATTATCTCCCATTTCACACATGAGTATACTGAGGCTCAGGAAGACTAAAAGATTTTATTTTTTGAGCCAATTGGAATACTAACTCAGGTATTCCTTATGCCAAGTTAAGCATATTCTATACACTATATCAAACTAACTCTTAAGTCAGAACTTGAAGCCACATCTCCTGACTTCCTAGTCATTAACTAGGTCTTCTAAATGCTGTTCAGAAAGAACTGTGGTGTAATGGAGGAAAGATCTCAGCTTCCCATGCATGCCTTGCTTGTGATCAGAAGGAAATCCTTCCTCATTTCCCAATCCTTCCTCCTTTTACTTATAATTAGAGATGAGCAAAGAAAGGTCCAAGCAGAATGGCCACAGACAAAATAGTCACCCATCAGCTTATCTATTAGGAATGAGAGCCCTGGTCCCATAGCAGAGGAGGAGGAAGGAACCCAGATGGAATACACAGAGGACCAGAAAAAAATGCTGATTCAGAAAGGAATCTGGGAGATGGATGCTGGAGTCTACCCAAGAACAGTAAGCAGCTAGAGAGCCTTGAATGGGAGACTTTTTTTTCCCCACTGGGGGGCAAAACACATTTTTCTTTAGATAAAAATCAATGCCTCCTTATCCTTGCCCAGGGGCTTTTCACATTTTAAAAAATGAAGCAATCATCACCAGAAAATGGGTTCAGAGTTCAAAGAGGTGGGCCAATGATTGCTACAATAGTTTAAATATGTTATCCTTATGGAGGAGACTTGATGAAACAAAGTGGAGGGAAATGTGTAATTGTTTTAGAAGTAGCTGGACCAGAATCCAAGAATCCCAGACTTTATTTCCAACTCCATCAATGGAATTATGTTTGCTATGCAACCTTGAAAAAATAAACATCTCTTCTCCGGGTTTCTGCTTTTTACCTCTTTAAAATGAAAAGGAGATAGTTTGTAAATTTGTAAGGGCTCTTTAATGTCTGATCACTTGTGCTTCATTTTCTAAGGTCTTTTCTTTAACCAAAACACTCAAACTTGAAGGATGTTATATGGGTAGCCAGACATAAGTTCTAGAAAACTAAGGCCAAAATAGGAAGCAATAAGTCACCCAAATCACATAGAAGACTAGGGACAAGATGAGAAAAGCCCCCTTTCTTCCAGACTCTTGATACTGTCTCCCCTTCATTAGGAGGCTGCCAGATTATTCCTCCCCAAAGTGAGTTCTGCTACCTTCTTGGACACATATTACAGAATTCAAAACTACAAGGCCCTGCCAAGAAGGAACTTGGCAATATTCTCTTATACCCAGAAGGAAAGTGAAGTCCTGAGAATGGGGTGACATGTTCAGAGTCACATAGACAATAAGGGAGTAAATAATATTTGAACCCCAATCTCTGGACATTAAATCTAATAGGCTTTACTCTACTCTGAATATTGTCTAATGGCATACGAAGTGCCTACCCAGAGATTATCTCTATGAACTGTGGGTACTGCAGTCTATGCCCTGCTCTAATGAACTTGCCTGGGCAGAGATTGAGGATGAGCAAAACCCCAATCTCCTTCAGTTAAATGCCAACCATTCATACGGAAATTGACTGGCTGCAAGAATCAGGCTTGATTCCCTGGCTCAAACACAATCCTTTTATCTCATTCTCTTGAATTAGAAAAGGGGAGAAATCCTCCCCAATCATTTCTTATCTGGGGCCTGGATTGTGTGCTCACTTCTCTGGCTGGAGAGTCATGCTCTGGGTTTCCTGAGTCCAGGCCGTTTTGGACTGGCAGTGATTTGAGGACTCCCCACTGCAAGTTCATTTATCTAGCCCTTTTGTTCCCCCTCTCTCACCTCTTTTTGGTGAAAGATACACAGTTCCAGATGAGATAGGCAATACAATGAAGACATGGTCATTAAATTTGCCTATATTGTTTCTATAAGCATTTGTTGGACTAGTGACTTTTAAATTCAGTATAATAACACCAGGAACAAACACTTGCAAAATCCTAATTACTTCTTATCATTTATCTCATTTGATATTCATCCTGTTAGGAAAGGTAGTTATCCTTCCACATCTTGATTGTCCCCATCATGTTTTTGATATATCATGGGTCAGTCGAAAAAATTAAATGGGAATTTGGTGGGAGTTTTGCAGAAGCTGCAGACAACTCAGAGATAAATAAAATACATGTATAATGTTGTATATTATCTACACATTTGATCTTTTAACACCTAATAATTCAGACTTCTTCTTTGGTATGAAGGAAAGGTCAAAATTTTTTCCAGATTCCTGAAGGATGGGTGAGAAGGGCATTCTTAAACTCCTATGTCCCACAATGTAGAAGAGATAACTATAATACAAATATTAGGATCATAGATCTAGAATAGATCTTTGTTTCCAATGGAAGCAAAAAAACACACTCTAGCTTCTACTCCTGCCACCTTTCTCCAAGAGAGACTTTATTACATTATAAGAAGAAAAGCTTGACCATTCTGCTCTCCTCAGAGAGAGGAGTGCTAGGCTAGAATTGAATCAATCTGCATCCTTAAATATTAATTATTTAGGGAGTATGGTTTTCAGGTAAAAAATAAACTTCTGGTGGCTATTTATTAATTGGGGGAAAGAAGGATCCAACATTTACATCCAAAGATTGACTTCTTTACTACCAAATACCAATTCCAAAATGAACACATGTAGCAAGTAGCAAAATACCCATGTATGCATATCAGTAGTAAAATAGAAATCAGAGAAAATATATAAAAGAGAATGGACACTGGTCAATCCAGAGTGTAGGAGCACTCACAATGGGAATGAGGTAACTCAGCTCACCTAAAGAGAGTCCAAGGTCTTGTTTGAAGAAAAACTCCCCAAAGTTTATTGTGGAGCAAGCTATGGAAGACATGATTGAGACTGTCAGCTTTTTCACAGAATCTTAATCTTCCTTCAGTAAACTAAACTAGAATTTGACACCATCTATCTTCTCTCTCAAAGTTGGAAGTTTTGAGACTACTTGGACTTGGACAGCTGAATCCAAGGCAAATTCAGGGACCAGAAAGATTCAAAGGAGATTTAAAAGCACTGAAAAGACTCTCAAACTCAAAGAGAATTGAATTTCTTCTTTTTCCTACCTACTTCCTCTCATGTAGGTATAGGGCTTTGATCCTCACCCATGAGAAGAAAAGCTGAGACCAATAGTCTTGGAGAATCAGTTTATAATTATATTTATGTGTGCATGCATACACATAATTGTGTGCTCCTAATAAATATATGCACATGTGTGCATTTATGTATATATAGATGGGTAAAGCAAGTACTCTTATAGAACTAAGCAAATAACTTTTCCTCAATGTTCTAGAGGTATTCCTGAGAAGTAAGGTTATCTCTTTTCTAATGTCATTGGCTCAAGCCACCATTCTGGTAGATTCACATTATGATTAACTGTTAGCATCTAGCTCCTCAGTACTTTCAACTATTTAATATTGATTAACTTTTATAAAGGGATATTTATTTTATAAATTTAGTAAGAACAGAAGTAAAAACATTTGTCATATACATACATAAAAGGCACATTGTACTTTATAATCCCTCCATTTCTTGGAAGAGTGAGCTTAAACTTAACACATTATCTCCAACAAATTTATATCCAAATGTGGTATCATTATTGATAAGCCTTTGCTTCTGCTACTACTGGACCTTGAAGTTAAAAGTCATTTTCTGGGCCCCAAAGGTGGACTGTATGGCTATAAATCCTAGGACAGACTTAATTCTTAGATTCCCAAGTGGCTCGCTCTCCTTATTTTTCAAAACCCTGAAGGTTTGCAATCATCATCTATAACAAAAGAACAAATCAAGACAGAGAACTAAGGCATATATTTACAATCCACATGCTGTCTTCTGATGGGGAGTCTCTCATCTTTACAGCATTTTCTCTTTTCTCTTACCACAGTGCCAGAAGTCATATGGCACAAAAGTCAGGATCCTTTCAATTCCTACCATTTGAGTGTCCCTTAGCATACAGAATTCCTTTGTTATTATCCTCCCTGTGGATGACAATAACAGAGGAATTCTGTACATGTCCATAAAGACTGAGATTATTGGCCAGTTCCCCCCTTTTACACACACATGCTTTTATATACCATATACATGTCAATTCTCATTTTATAGATGAGAAAATTGAAGCCAGAGAGATATATTTACTTGTCTAAGGTAACATAGAGAATAGGTAACAAAGCAAAGACTGAAACTATGCTATTTGCTTCCAAATCCAGCACCCTTTCTACTATTCCATTCTACTCATTAAAATTACAGCTCAAAAAGCTGAGGCTCAGAAAGAGGAAGTAATGGTCACATGTTATTAGTAATACATTCAATCAATCAACAAACATTTACTAAGCATCAGCTATGTTCCAAACATTGGAATAGATGTAAAAAAAGACAAAGAGGGGGGACATTTTGGAAAGATGGAGGATTAGGTTTCGATAAACTTTAAGCTCTCCAGATTTGCCCACAAACAGAACAAATTTGTACCTCAGGGAGAACATAGAATGGTGAAAAATCAAGAAGACTTGGGTAGAACAGGGTCTTCCTGGTTCAACCCAAGAAGATCTAAAAAAAAAAAAAGACCCCAGGCTGGAGATTAACCCATGTGAAGTGCAAACAACCAGTCTAACTCTGCAAAAAGAACAAATGGAAAGCCCTGGGGTGAGCTGGGTTTGGCTGGAGTCTCAGCAGTAACCATAGAAACTTTCACCTCCTTGACTATGTGAGGAATCAGAGGTCTGAGTATGGCAAGACTGAAGGAATCTCAGCTGAATGGAAATGCCAGGTCCAGCTGTGCTGCAGAGATTCAACCCTGGTCAAGAAGGATCCAATACATTGGATGAATGAGCAAGCACTGGGGCAGGGATGCTGTTGGCTTCTGGCAATTACAGAAAAACAGAACTTTTGGTATGGGATTCCAGGTGAGAGGGAAAAGCTGAAGTGAAGGCAGAGACACCATAATCCCATCCCATAATACTTGTCATTTTAAAAAAAGTGAACTGACAAAATAGAAAGAATCTAACCATAGTCATCTTTACTTGTCTAAGGTAACATAGAGAATAGGTAACAAAGCAAAGACTGAAACTATGCTATTTGCTTCCAAATCCAGCACCCTTTCTGCTATTCCATTCTACTCATTAAAATTACAGCTCAAAAAGCTGAGGCTCAGAAAGAGGAAGTAATGGTCACATGTTATTAGTAATACATTCAATCAATCAACAAACATTTACTAAGCATCAGCTATGTTCCAAACATTGGAATAGATGTAAAAAAAGACAAAGAGGGGGGACATTTTGGAAAGATGGAGGATTAGGTTTCGATAAACTTTAAGCTCTCCAGATTTGCCCACAAACAGAACAAATTTGTACCTCAGGGAGAACATAGAATGGTGAAAAATCAAGAAGACTTGGGTAGAACAGGGTCTTCCTGGTTCAACCCAAGAAGATCTAAAAAAAAAAAAAAAAAAAGACCCCAGGCTGGAGATTAACCCATGTGAAGTGCAAACAACCAGTCTAACTCTGCAAAAAGAACAAATGGAAAGCCCTGGGGTGAGCTGGGTTTGGCTGGAGTCTCAGCAGTAACCATAGAAACTTTCACCTCCTTGACTATGTGAGGAATCAGAGGTCTGAGTATGGCAAGACTGAAGGAATCTCAGCTGAATGGAAATGCCAGGTCCAGCTGTGCTGCAGAGATTCAACCCTGGTCAAGAAGGATCCAATACATTGGATGAATGAGCAAGCACTGGGGCAGGGATGCTGTTGGCTTCTGTCAATTACAGAAAAACAGAACTTTTGGTATGGGATTCCAGGTGAGAGGGAAAAGCTGAAGTGAAGGCAGAGACACCATAATCCCATCCCATAATACTTGTCATTTTAAAAAAAGTGAACTGACAAAATAGAAAGAATCTAACCATAGAAACTTACTATGGGAATAGAGAAGACTGAAGTTCATCTTCAGATAAAAGACATTGAAATTAAAAAAGCTTTTTTCTATCCCAAAGAGTAATGTGAAATGGTTCACTGCCCAGAGTGAATTTATGGAAGGATTCAAAAAAATAATTTTAAAATCAAATGAGATGTATTGAGGAAAAAACTAAAATAAATAAATAAAAACCATTCACAAAAAACATGATTATGAAAAAAGGAAGTTAAACAACTAGAATAGGAGATATAGAGTCTCAAAGACAAAACAACTCTGAAAATTAGGATGGGGCAAGGGGAGTCCAGTGAAGCTACAAGATATCAAGAAATAACAAAACAGAAGATGAAGAATGAAAAAATAGAACAGAATGTGAAACATCCTCTTTTAAGAAAAATAACATATCTGGAGAATAGATCAAGAAAAGAAAATATAAGAATAATTAGACTATTTGAAAGCTAGGACCAAAAAAAGAACCTTAAGGTAATAATGCAAGAAATAATCCAAGAAAATTTTCCCAGAGTGATAAAATATGAGGGCGTAAAATTAATCTAGATTTGGAATTTGCATTCAACAGACAGTCTTAAAAGGGGTGGGTAGAAGTTTATTACTGCTCAGAACCATGATTTAAATAACATGTAAGGGAAGAGAAAACTCGTAGTATAAAAGTAATACACAATTAACAAACATAGTAGCCACCATAACAACAAAGACACTATAACTAACAAACAAACAACATACAACAAATGTAATCACAACTATGAGGAAGCACCAATATCTGAATTTGTTGGCTGGGAGAGTCCATGCACACTGCTATTCAGAGTCTTGAATGGGAGGTATTGCTAAGCAAGCTGTACAGTACTTCCTAGCTAAATTCTCAAAGTCTCTTTCCATTAAGGGATTTTTAAAACAAAGGCAATATGCTGAGTATTCTCCTTTGATATGTGATTCTTGATCTGGAATAGCCTCTCTGGTATTGAATGCTACATCACAAGAGGCTTACCAAGTAAAATATTTGTTCATTCCTTTAGGAGGACTATGTTTATCCAAAGAACTGGCCAGGTTTCTGGGGTAAACACAGGCATGCAATAAAGGATAATCATTAATTAATGCACCAGAATAGTAGCCTACCAACTTCTTTGCAAAAAAAAAAAAAAAAAAAAGAAAGTTACACAAAAGACATGGCCAAGACTCACTTAAGCATCTTTATTCACTAGGATTCCTTACATAGGGGAAAGTAGAAATAGAAAAATCCACTGATCACCACCTCAAAGAGATCCTTTGTGGAAAATACATAGGAATATCATTGCCAAATTTTGAAATCCCCAGACCAAAGAGAAAATTTTGCAAGAAACAAGAAAAAACTTCAAATACACTGGAGCTACAATTAGAATTATATAGGAATTATGAGCAGCCACAATAAAAGATTTCAGGTTCTGAAATCATACCTACCAATAATCAAAAGAAGTAGGCCTGTGTCCAAAAATATATCCAGTAAAATTATCCATAACATTTTATGAGAAAAAATTGACATTCAATGAACTTGCAGATTTCCATAGTTTTCTATCAACCAAACCCAAACTCAATAGAAAATTTAATATATAAGAGCCAATATCAAAGATCAGTTTCAAGGAACTTAATGTGGAAAAATTGTTTATGTTTTTAACATGGAAATGTAAATTTTAAGATTGGCAATAGAGAAGCTCAAAAGAAAGACTGGGGCAAAAGTAAGGTAAAATACAAATGAGGTTCAGAGGAAGAACAGACACAGAGACATTAGGATGGGAGGGGGGCTTGTAGTTCCGAATATTTACTCACATTGGGAATGAGTTCAATAGACAATAATGCATAAATAAAATGATGGGGATAGCACCCTCCAAAATCTATAAAGAAATAAGGAGGAAGGGATGAGTAGAAGAAGGAGCAAAGTGTGAGGAAGACAAGAGAAAGATCCTTGGGTGGGTGAGTGTGAAGATCGCATATTTTAAAATCAGACAGAATCAGGAATTCAGGTTAGGGGAAAATTGTCAATCTTTATTCTCAGTGAAGAAAGATCCGAGGTGGAAGAGAATTGGCAATGGCAATGTGTGCAGCTGAGTCAAGAAGCTAGCTAGACCAGAAGCCACGAGACCAGCTGCCACCAGAATAGAGCCCAGCCAGCAATCTCTCTCAGTCTCTCTTCCTGTCTCTCTGCCTCCACACACCAAAATCATTCTTTCCTATCCAACACATCAGGACTTGCACAGAGAAGGTGGGGGCCATTCTTTATCCAAGCATGTATATTAATAGAATATAGTCCAATTACTATTTAGCCTCATGTGCTTGGGACCTCAATGCATCAACTCAAGCCTCAGCCCATTACAGGTGAGGTTAAATAATATTGAGGCAAGTTAAAGAGTAGAGTTAAAGCAAAGAGTTAGCAAGGATAAGAAAGATATGTGTTCCTGTAGTGTGTGTGCATGTGTATGTGTGTATGTGTGTGTGTGTGTGTGTGTGTGTGTGTGTGTATCTATATCTATATCTAGGTATAAATATATACTTGCTTAACTATAGCCTGCTTAGTGAAGTAAGAAGAGTAAAAATGGAAAAAAAAAGAATAAAGCAAAACAGGCACAGCAGAGAATAAAAGAACAACCTATAAGGAAGTAAAGAAAAGGTGAACAATCATGAATACAATTTCTTCTATTATATATATTCTTTCTTAAATTAGTAATTTATTGTTATATATTTTGAATCCTTCCTGATGTTCTGCTGGACACATAACAATATCTTGTTTTGTCTTGTTTTATTTTGTTTTGTATTCCTTTTTTTTCTGTTCTTTTTTCTTATTTTGTTTTTTTTAATAAATTAAAATTATTTTTAAAAGACAAAGAAATTAAATAGTCCTGTCCTGAAGGAGTTTATATTCTATTGGAAGAAATAACCATGTATTCCTACGTACAATATATAGATAAAAAAAAAAACCTCTTAAGAGAGTCTTCTCTTTAGACTTCAATAAATTTAGATATCTCTAGAAGCAAGCAGCAGCAACAATGAAAAGTAAAAGCTAAATCTCTTCTTATGCAAAAATAGCAATTCACCCCTAGGAAAAGATGTGAGGCTTAAATAGTTCAACTGTTCATGAAAATTTAGCAAAACAAATAACTTAACTCTAGGACACAGATTCCAGGTACTCAGTCACTTATTTGCATAAAAATCAAAAGGATTCTGGGAAGTGCTTATTATAAATAAAGGTAGAATTCCACACTGAGAAAAGCCAATTCAAAAACAGAAAGGACCATTGAACAGAAGAGGTGGCAAACCTCAAAGCCAAGGTTCTAAGTCAAAGAAGAAAGACTTCTTTATATCCTAGGGTAATTATGGTTAATTGTCCTTGATGAAAACAGCCCTAACACTCTATCTGAAAAGAGTGAAGCTCATAAAAACCAGAAGACCAATCTGTCAGCAGAGAGATACTATCTTTTTTTGTTTTTTTTAAAGCTTTTTATTTTCAAAATACATGCATAGTTTTCAACAGTCATTTCTACAAAATCTTATGTTCCAAATTTTTCTTTTTTTAAAAAACATTTTATTTTTAAAATATATGCAGTCTTCAACATTCACTCCCCCAAGTCCCCATATCCCAATGTTTTTCTCCCTGCCTTCCACCCACCCCCTTCTTTAGAGAGCAAGGAATCCAATATATGTTAAACACATGCACTTCTATGCATTCCACAATTATCATGCTACACAAGAAAAATCAGGTCAAAAAGGAAAAAAAAAATGAGAAAAAAAATGCAAGCAAACAAAAACAAAAAGTGAAAGTACTATGTTGTGATCTACACTCAGTCTGCACAGTCCACTCTCTGGGTGTAGATGGCTCTGCATCACAAGACCATTGGAAATGACCAGAATTATCTCACTGTTGAAAAAAGCCATGTTCATTAGAATTGATCTCTTATAATCTTGTTGCTGTGTACAATGATCTCCTGGTTCTGCTCACTTCAATTAGCATCAGTTCATATAAGTCTCTCCAGATCTCTCTGAAATCATCCTGCTGATTGTTTCTTACAGAGCAATAGTATTCTACAACATTCATGGGCCATAACTCATTCAGTCATTCTCTAATTGATGGGCATCCATTCAGTTCTCTTTGGGATATAAGCTCAGTAGTAACACTACTGGGTCAAAGGGTATGCACAATTTGATAGCCTTTTGGGCATACTTCCAAATTGCTCTTCAGAATGGTTGATCAGTTTACAACTCCATCAACAATATATTAGTATCCCAGTTTTCCCACATCCCCTCCAACAAAAGTACAAAAATGTTTTAACTTAATGTAATCAAAATAATGTATTTTGCATTCTGTAATGTACTCTACTTCTACTTTGGCCACAGATTTTTTTCCTTCTCCATAGGTCTGAGAGGTAGTCTATCCTTTGTTCTTCTAATTTGTTTATAATATAATCCTTTATGTCTAAATCATGAACCCATTTCGACTTATTGTGGTATACGATATTAAGTGTGGGTCAATGCCTGGTTTCTGCCCTACTATTTTCCAATTTTCTGAGTAATCTTTATCAAATAGTGAGTTATTCTCCCAGAAGCTGGGGTCTTTGGGTTTATCAAGCACTAGATTACTATAGTCATTGACTATTATATCTAACCTATTCCACTTTCTGAGTACTTTTATTTCTTAGCCAGTACCAAATGCTTTGATGACTGATGCTTTATAATGTAGTTTTAGGTTTGGGACAATTAGGCCACCTTCATTTGCATTTTTCATTAATTTCCTTGAAATTCTTGACCTTTTGTTCTTCCAGATAAACTTTGTTATTATTTTTTCTAGCTCTGTAAAATAATTTCTTAGGAATATGATTGGTATGCCACTGATTAAGTAGATAAATTTAACTAGTATTGATATTTTATTATATTAGCTCAGCCTACCCTTGAGAACTTGATAGTCTTCCATTTGTTAGATCTGACTTTATTTGTGTGGAAAATATTTTGTAATTGTGTTCATATAGTTCTAACTTTGCCTTGATAAGTAGACTCCCAAATATTTGATATTATCTATCGTAATTTTAAGTGGAATTTTTCTGTATATCTTTTGCTGCTGGACTTTGTTGGTAACACATAGAAATGTTGATGACTTATGTGGATTTATTTTGTATCCTGCAGACTTGCTAAAGTTATGAATTATTTCTAGTAGATTTTTTTAGTCGATTCTCTAGGATTCTCTAAGTATATCTATCATCTGCAAAGAGTGCTAATTTGGTTTCCTCATTACTTACTCTTAATTCATTTAATTTGTTTTTCTTCTCTAATTGCTAAAGCCAATATTTTTAATACAATATTGAATACTAATGGTGATAGTGGGCAACCTCGTTTCTTACTTTAATCTTATTGGGAATGGTTCTAGTTTGTCTCCATTATTATTCATACTTGCTGATGGTTTTAAATAGATGCTATTGATCCTTTTTTAATCCTTTTTTTTAATTGACAAAACATATTCATGGGTAATTTTTCAACATTGGCCCATGCAAAAACTTTTGTTCCAACTTTTCCCCTCCTTCTCTCTATTCCCTCCCCTAGTTGGCAGGTAGTCCTACACATGTTGAAAATGTTAAAATATATGTTAAATACAATATATGTATACATATTTATACAGTTATCTTGCTGCACAATAAAAATCAAATTTAGAAAATAGGTAAAAATAATCAGAGAAGAAAAACAAAAATGCAAGCAAACAATTACAGAAAGAGTATAAATGCTATGTTGTGGTCCACACTCATTTCCCAGTGTTCTTTTACTGGGTGTAGCTGGTTCTGTTCATTACTGATCAATTGGAACAGATTTGGAACCTCTCATTGTTGAAGATAGCCATTTCCATCAGAAATGATCCTCATATAGTATTGTTGTTGAAGTGTAGAATGATCTCCAGGTTGAACTCATTTCACTTAACATTTGTTCATGTAAGTCTCAACAAGCCTCTCTGTATTCACCCTGCTAGTTATTTCTTAGAAAACAATAATATTCCATAACATTCATATACCACAATTTATTCAGCCATTCTCCAATTGATGGGCATCCACTCAGTTTCCAGTTTCTAGCCACTACAAAGAGGGCTGCCACAAACATTCGTGCACACACAGGTCCCTTTCCCTTCTTTATGATCTCTTTGGGATATAAGCCCAGTAGTAACACTGCTGGATCAAAGGGTATGCACAGTTTGATAACTTTTTGAGCATAGTTCCAAATTGCTCTCCAGAATGGTTGGATCCATTCACAACTCCATCAACAATGAATCAGTGTCCCAGTTTTCCCATATACCCTACTACATTTGTAATTATCTTTTCCTGTCATATAAGCCAATCTGACAGGTATGTAGTGGTATCTCAGAGTTGTTTTAATTTGAATTTCTCTAATCAATAATGATTTGAAACACCTTTCATATAAGTAGAAACAGTTTCAATTTTATCACTGGAAAATTATCTATTCATATCCTTTGACCATTTATCAATTGGAGAATGGCTTGATTTCTTATAAATTAGAGTCAATTCTCTCTATACTTTAGAAATGAGGCCTTTATCAGAACTTTTAACTGTAAAAATGTTTTCCCAGTTTATTGCTTCCCTTCTAATGTTGTCTGCATTAGTTTTGTTTGTACAAAAGCTTTTTAACGTGATCTAATCAAAATTTTCTATTTTGCGATCAATAATGATCTCTAGTTTTTCTTTGGTCCAAATTCCTTCTTCCTCCACAGGTCTGAGAGGGAAACTATCCCATGTTCTTCTAATTTATTTATAATCTCATTCTTTATGCCTAGGTTATGAACCCATTTTGATCTTATATTGGTGTATGATGTTAAGTGTGGGTCAATGCCTAGTTTCTGCTATACTAATTTCCAATGTTCCCAGCAGTTTTTGTCAAATAGTGAATTCTTATCCCAAAAGTTGGGGTCTTTGGGTCTGTCAAACACTAGATTGCTATAGTTATTGACTATAATCTATTCCACAGATTAACTAGTCTATTTCTTAGCCAATACCAAATGGTTTTGGTGACTTCTGCTTTATAATAGTTTTATATCAGGTACAGCAAGGCCACCTTCATTTGATTTTTTTTTCATTAGTTCCCTTGAAAATCTAGATCTTTTGTTCTTCCAGAAATTGTTTTTATTTTTTCTAGGTTATTAAAATAATTTCTTGGGTGTCTGATTAGTATAGCATTAAATAAATAGATTAGTTTAGGTAGTATTGTCATCTTTATTATATTCACTCAATCTATCCAAGAGCACTTAATATTTTTCTAAGTGTTTAGATCTGACTTTATTTGTGTGGAAAGTGTTTTGTAGGTTTGCTCATATAGTTCCTTAGTTCCTAACTTTCCCTTGGCAGATAAATTCCCAAATATTTTATATTATCAGCAATTATTTTAAATGGAATTTCTCTTTGTATTTCTTGTTAATGTAAATTACTGATTTTGTTAGTGATGTATAAAAATGCTGATGATTTCTGTGGATTTATTTTGTATCCTGCAACTTTGCTAAATTTGTCGATTATTTCTAAAGCTTTTTAGGAGAATCTCTGGGGTTCTTTAAATATACCATCATATCTGCAAAGAATGATAATTTGGCTTTGTCATTACCTACTCTAATTCCTTTAATCTCTTTTTTCATCTTATTGCTGAAGCTAGCATTTCTAATACAATATTGGATAGCAATGGTGATATTAGGCAACCTTATTTCACCCCTGATCTTATTGGGAATGGTTCTGGTTTATCCCCCTTACATATGATGCTTGATGATAGTTTTAAATAGATCCTACTGACTGTTTTAAGGAAAAGTCCGTTTATTCCTATACTCTCTAGTGTTTTTAATAGGAATGGGTGTGGGATTTTATCAAATGCTTTTTCTGCATCTATTGAGATTATCATATGCTTTTTGTTAATTTGGTTATAGTCAAATATGTTAATAGTTTTTCCAATCCTGAACCAGCCTAGTATTCCTGGTATAAATCCTACTTGTTCATGGTGTGTTATCCTGGGGATGATTTTCTATAATATTTTTGCTAATATTTTATTTAAGATTTTTGCATCAATGTTCATTAGGGTAATTGAT